>NC_067475.1:53609870-53869796 GCF_947179515.1 Apodemus sylvaticus | reverse complement strand
TTTTTAATCCATTAAAAATAAGTTTCAAAGGGTGTTATTATATCCTTCACTTTTAATTCACAATTCTCTAAGACTTCAGTAGGCATTACCAGAGAGTGGCTAATCTGTTTATGAAGCTGGAAGAAGGCTTCAATGCCTGATCCTTGTTTGTATCTGAGCAGCAACAATTCCTTTCATTTCACTCATTATGGTTTATAAGAGGAGGCCTCTCTAGATTTTTTTTTCTTTTTAAATCATTGACAGGAAGTGTTCCCTCTGTGAACAATTAGTTCTTTAATGAAAGTTTTTTTGGGGTTTATTTTTTGTTTTGTTTTTTTTTTTACACCAAATTGTCTGCTTATGTCAGAGCAGATGGTTTCCATTCTGAGGCTCCCTTTGCTTCTCAAGGAAGACTACAAGCACAGGAAGGAGCAGAGCTGCCTTGGAAAGACACCTGGAATGTGTGGACCTTCCCGAGGAAGCCCAGTATCCCCCACTCAGCCTAGAACACAGAGCCTGAGGCCAAGATTCTTTCAGGAGGGTCTCAGAAAGTAATGAGTGATGAATTAATGAATTAATCAAATGCCTTTGTGTGTGCAAAATAAAAGTTTTTTGTGTGTGTGAGTGTGTGTGTTTATGTGTGTAGATCTTTTTCTATGTATCTCTCTGTATATGTTCTTGTTCTCTCTCTCTCTCTCTCTCTCTCTCTCTCTCTCTCTCTCTCTCTCTCTCTCTGTGTGTGTGTGTGTGTGTGTGTGTATGTGTGTGTGTGTTGTTTTTGTTTGTGGTTGATGGGAGCTGGAGGAGATCAGGCATTCTGCTTTACCCCTCTGCATGGTTCTCTTAAGTCGTAGACTCTCATTGACCCTGGATCTGGTTGTGTTGTGATCAGGTTAGGTAGCCAGCAAGCCCTGCTGATCCCCCTGCTTCCTTGCCATGCCTCTGGGCTGTTGTTACAGGTTTCCAGCCATGCCCAGCTTTTTCATGGGTGCTTGGGATCCAAATGCAGGTCCTCATGCTTGCACAGCAAGCTCTCTCACTCACTGAACCATTTCATCAGCACTCTGTATGTTGATTCAAAGAGATTTTTGTTGGGATGATGCCAAACACTACTTACTTACTTCACTGTAATTGTCTCAAAAGCAAGTTTCCGCATAGTGAGTTGGTTATGGGCTTAGACATGTTTCCACAAGAAGGAAATTTCAAAGCCTGCTTAAAGTTTAGAAGTCCCAGCCAAGAAACTAATAGTGAAAAAATAAAACACTAGCTCAGGATCCAACACAAGACTTATTAGCCTAAAATATTTTTAAAAAAATTCTAAATCTTCTGTGGATGGTACTATCCTTTAAAAGCCCCTTATCTCCGCAAGGATATCCATGGCCAAGGGTACTGTTACTTTTGTATTCAGCCACTTGTGTGTTTCAAAAAAAAGTGCAACAAGTTGCATGAGGACAGGAATCTGGTTCCTGTTCTGTGTTGGAACTGCCGTGCCCAGCACTGTAGTACTCAAAATACTATTGATGAATGAATGCATTGGTTATAACTGTGATCAGTTTCCAAAGATAAACCAAGAGCATCTTGTAGGACTTTTTTTGTGGCTATGCTTATATTTTAAATTAGGCCTCAGAGGTGAAAGAAAGGTTAGCACTTAACTGACAGCCTATTTGTCTATTGGCGGCATCCTCCTGTCAGGTATTGCCCTAGACCAGTTGCATTTGGGCAAGGACCTCACCATGGTGAATGGATCCTACTCTATGTTGTAGGCATCACGCTGCCCTGCTTAGAAGACATAGTGCTGGCTAGTATTGCATCCTCTGACATTTAAGGGTTTTAGTGAAAATTGTCAATGAAATAGTTTTTATCTGGCATGTTTCCAATAAGATCCAACTGAGAATTAACATTTTTCTTAAAAAAGCACTTTAGAGTTCTTGAGGAAATCTTTTTTGACAAGAACTTTCATGTCCTCCTTTAAAAACACTTGTATTTGTGTTTGTGGTTGTTGCTGAGGACAACGATGTATTAGTGTAACTTTAGTGTTTCGTGTACTTACATGTGTTTTAACTAGAACTTAATGGCTGTCATAGGGAGCTTGACCATTGTTGGAATGGTGCCTTTTTTTCATGTGCTAAATCTCCATGTACACGAGGATGGGTTGAGATCTTTTCTTTTAGCATAGGACAAAGAAAAATTACAAGTGTAAGCAAAATTTAAAGAGAAAAATCCAGGATGTTGTATATTCTTTATATAACAACTTCTTGTAGGGAGTAAAGCACGCCAAGATAAATGTTTGGTTAGAGTTCTAACTTTGGCTAAGAAGCCCTGTCATAATATTCCCTTAGATAAGAGATAGGTGATTCTGTTTAGTTTAGGGAATTTCCAAGGTGTCCCAAATGTATATGTTGAAAGTTGCACGTTATTTTGCTGTTAGTGCCTGAGGGTAATTGCATTATGAATACTCAGGCTTTGATGAACAACCCTGTGGCTACACCAATAATCCTAGAGGAGAAAGAGAGCAGACAACTCTACCCACAAAGAAGTGGTTTTCTTATGTGGGAATGAAGAGGATGATTTCAGTCATTTTCAAAGAGGAATGTTGGCTATTTGCTTCTGGTTATTAGCAATGAAGAAAGTACTTTTTCTAATCTTATAGTTAATTTTTGTTTGGTTTGTTTGATTTGTTTTTACATTTCAGAAGTCCTTGCTGTGTAATCCAGAAGGGAATTTTTTAATTTTTTTTTTAAGACTTTAGGGGCTTTTAGGTTGAATGACTTTTTAAAGGCTAAGCTTCAGAACAGATTTTCCTTCTTCAGAGTAATTATGATGGAAGGAGGTGGGTCAATGCGGATATACAGGGACATCTTTTAAGAAGACAATCTTGTTGATAAACTAGATGCCACAATGAGTTGCCATGGGAACGTGTATGGTGGGTTCTATCATGGTCAAGTTTTTTCTCCATTAATTAATCTATTCACTTGACATCCCAATATCCACCCCCCCCCCCCGTTCTTCTTCCAGATCCTCCCCCACTGCTCCTCCCTCCATTGCACCCTTTCTTCTCTGAGAAGAGGGAGCTCCCCGCACTGGGTGTTATCCCACTGGCCCATCAGGTCTCTGCAGGACTAGGTACATCCTCTTCCACCGAGGCCAGACAAGGCAGTGCAGTTAGGGGAATGGGATCCCCAGATGGGCAACAGATTCAGGAACAGCCCCCTGCTCAAGTTGTTGAGGGACATATATGAAGACCAATCTATACATTTGCTGCCTGTGTATGGCAGGCTTAGGTCCAGCCCTTGTATGCTCTTTGGTTGGTGGTTCAGTCTCTGGAAACCCCCACAGGATTGTCCTGGTCAGTTTCAAAGAGAGTTTGGAACCTGCCCAGAAAGCTCTAAGGAGGAGAAAAGGACTGAATCTAAATCAATAGCAAATGCCTAATCCTGGAGTGAGCATCTGCAAATGTAATTTACTGTCTGTTCTTGATCTCATTTATGGAGTGTGATGCCTGCTGCGATAGTAGATTATGCTAAGTATTAAACTGATAGTAGACTGCTGAGGTGACAGTTTAACCAATTCTTTTTTCCTTTTTAGTAAGATTTTTAATCTCAATTACTGTGATTATGTTCGTGGCAATACCACTGGACCTTATTCTCTCTCCCCCCCCCCCCCCCTCTCTCTCTCTATATATATATATATATATATCCCTCTCTCTATCTCTGTGTCTCTGTATCTCTGTTTCTCTGTCTCTGTGTCTCTGTATCTCTGTTTCTCTGTCTCTCTGTCTCTGTATCTCTCTGTTTCACTGTCTGTCTGTCTGTCTGTCTGTCTGTCTGTCTGTATCACTGTCTTCCCACTCCTCCTTGAAGGAAGGGATATAAAGGGACCTTTTGGAGAGTAACTTTTCTTCTCTCCAGTGTTGAATGCTGGCCCTGTGCTAGCATCAGAAGTAAGGGGCAAAGTGACCATTTTTATTATATCAATCTGCCCTCATTTCATTCTTTTATCCTTTGAAATCTCTGTAATTCTGTGGCTCTAACAATAGACAATAGTGAAATGGAACATATTAACCCATTAGAAAAAAATAGCCACAGATTATTTTGGGAATGACAAAATATATAAATTCTATTGCATCATTAGGTTATAAGTTATTCCCATAGAAAAAGGATATTACTAAAAGAACACTGTATTTGTGAGTTGGTTTGTGATTAAATTTATACTAGTTCCAACATCCTTTTGAATATGACCATGGGCCAAACCTTCTTCTGGCCACACTTTTTATTTTAGGAACTGCATGGGCAACTTGTCTCTGTTAATGTGTAATTAGATCAGCTGCCCTTAAGAAAGGAATAGCTAAAAAGATAGAATTAGTAAAAAGGAACAAATCACACCATAAAAGCCAAGTCCTTCATCACTATTGTGCAATGGAGAACAATTTTCTTAGTCACTCCATGTTCACCTGTATATTATTTTCTATTTTAGATGTTATTATTTTACATGTGTTATGGCAGTCTAATCTATATAAATAGACCTAAGGCAGTGTCCCTCCGGATCCAGCTTCTCATAGCCATGTGTGCAGATTGGACATTTCTATATGATAATCTCTAATGTATACTTAGTTAGTGACATGTCATCAAAGTCAATGTGTTTCCTTAAATATCTATGCATTTTTAATCATGTCTTCTTGGGAATGACTGCCATGGGCATGTTGACAATAAGAGAACTCTCATTATCATCAGGTGTTGCCCAGACAGCTACAGTGAAGGTCACAGTCTCCTATGGCCTTGCTATTTAAGGTCAGATGAGTTATTTCAGGCTGAAAGACTGAAATTCTTTCTTGCCTTTAGCATATCTTTTAAAAAATAGAATAAAATCAAAATTGTCTAGAGAATCCACCAGATCGGATAATTTCCAAGCATTGATTCTCAATGAAAAATGGACTTGGTTCAGATCTGAGCCCAAACATGGAAGACCTATCATGCAAGAGGCCTGCATGTGGAGGAGTCTTCATTCTGCTGAGTCCTCCCTCACATGCTGAGGCTTGGACATCCATTATGTATGTGGGAGGTGTAGATTTCATTTTAGTTTAGTAGTAGCAATTGAATAGACTGTAAAATGAGCTTTCTCTGTACTCAAGGCATTTAGCATGTGGAAAACAAGTCTGATGAACGCTTCACCTTGGGATGCTGCATTTTTGGGAAGGACAATAAAGTCTGTTGTTTGTGTTAGTGTGCCACCTTACAACATTGGGAAACTGTCCATGAAAGATGTTGGGGAAAAGTCACCATCCCTTCAGGGGTTCTGGAGCACTGAAGCAAAGGGGAGATGTAGCAACTTATCTTGGATCTCCTCAGCTGTAGCAGCTCGACTGGAGAGAAGGTCAAGTGATTTAACCCACTGCCTTCCATTGACTGGGTTGATAAGAATGCCTTGGTTAATACTATGCTTCTGTTGCATTTATAGCAACATGTGTTTTGTCCCCTGCTCTAGCTGGGGAATAAATGGTTGCAAAGGATTTTGAGATCTCTCTAAGCTCTTTGCTGGAATGTTTCCTGTAGCTTTTTGAAAGTATCTGGGATATCCAGAAGCAAATGTTAGTCACTGGTCTTCCAAATACAGAGTACAGTGCTTCCATCCAGCCACCATGGTCACTCCTTACAATACACACTCAAGTGTAATAAGTAATAGCTCATGCCCATAAATGGTAAAGAGATGGCAGTGTTTATATGTGATTTCTCTTCTAGGAGGGAGAAGCTTCATGTATAAGACTTTGAGGCTGTACATTTGTGAGCAGTATTGGAGCAATTAGGCCCCTATATAATTGAAGCTGCTGGTTCTCTGAAATGAAATATTGAACTGAGGCCCTTCTTGCACATTGAAAGAAATGCAAGACAGGGATGGATCTGTGTTTTTAATATTGTTGATGCTATTGGCTTAGACATGTTCCATTTGTTAGGTCTGTTTTGCAAGCCTAAATTTGAGCCCAGACACTTTCTCCATATAAATGTCTCAAGAATTGCAGTCCCACATCCATCACCTCTTTGCTTTTGAATTACAAAGATAACCTTAAGATAGGAGCCGTCTACTGGGCAGTGTGATACATACACAGAAAGGGTGAGCCTCCTTAGTGATGAAATCAGCCTATGCCCAAGAGGAAAGTAATAGGCAGAAAGGGGAGAGCTGATGGAAAAATTGATTCTTTTCCAAAACGTGATATGTTTTTTTATGAAGCAGGCATCAGCTGAAGAGATTATTTTTCCAACTAAAGAGAGAGACTGATAGTAAGGGAAGGAAAGGTGTGTGAGGGATCAGGGGATCAGCTTGCTTCTTATTCGCTAGATGCCTCAGGTGAGGAGGAAGTCAGGCAGCATTGCTTTTGTCTTGCTTCAGCTGTTTGAGGTGGGAATGATTAAATATCTTATTGCTAATAATGGACCCTACTTTTCCTTTTCTTGAAGCATGTTTCACCTCCACAGGCCATAACTGCCTGTTCTGTTGTAAACAGTGTGTTGTTTGTTTCCAGGTTTGCCGAAGATGCAGGTTATTAGGAACTACACTGGCACCCCGCCCCCAGCTCTTCATGAAGGACCACCACTGCATATTCAGGCAGGGGACACTGTTGAACTTCTGAGAGGAGATGCACACAGTGTGTTCTGGCAGGTACGATGCAGACAATAACTACTTTGATCTAATGGATGATTGGCTCTTGAATACAAAAAACTCTTGATGTTAAAATCTGATTATGTGCTTCAGCTGCAAAAAAACCATACATAGTATGGTAGGATTATTGTTTATTAAACTTCTCCACGTTTACAAGGCCAAGATGGCCATGAATGTTATAACTCTAAAGAAAAACAGTGTCAGGGCTGTGAGTCATAATTACCATTTTTATTAAAAATTCATACTTGGTTGGAACATTTTCCCAAACCTAGTCCCTGTGGGTATGATCTAGCATGCATGACTTTAATATACTAAGAATTCAATCCATGGAAAACACCTGACTTACTTGCCAGTGGCCATTAAGGATCCTATTTGACTTTTTGTACACCCACTCTACCTGGAAATCATCTTAGGGGCTCTCTAAGCATTATTTATAAAATATATGAAATGTAAGCAGTAATTGATTTTGTTGACATTTGTTAGTGATGAAATCCCATTTTGCTAATAAGCCTACCTCTAATTTAGACATTTTTGTTGTCATAAATGTGATACAGCATTAAGATTTTATATAGCTGGCTACCAGAATGTTGTGGTTCATTTGGAGAATATGTGTTTTCTTATATGTGCAGAAATATTTACCAGTAAAGTTGAAGAATGTTTTAACTATTCATTGTACAGTGAGGGTAATGGGAGGAGGGGAGGTTCAGTAGGAAGAATGGCAGGCGAGTGGATTTTGATCATGGTTAAAGGCAAAGGAAACAGGGAAGGTCCATGAACGAAAAAGCCCACTGCACACATGAATGCGCATCTTTATAACTGTTTCACTGCTAAAAAGCACTTAGATCTAATACTGATCTCCACCAGTTGGCTTTCCTGAAATCTCAACATGTTTCCCAAATATTTTTGTCCTTTTATTGCTCATCCACCCCAGAACAGGAAGAGAAAAATGCCAAATGAAGTGTGTTGACTCTTATATCCATCCACCTAGACACATCTTCATTTGGACCCAAATTTCCCCCTTATTCAAGACTCCTGTTTTCTTGAATTTTCTGTCCTAAAATTTCTACTTCCTTCTCTACTGGCATCTAGTCTATAGCACATTTCTATGTGTACACTCTTTGCATTTCAAAACACATAACTCAATGTTTTACCTAGTTTGTTCTGTTAGGTTCTCCCATTCTCTCATCATTTTTGTCTCTTAACACTCAAAGCCATCATGGAAGTAGTCTGCACTCAGTAGCTCACTAGATGTCTATGATATCTTCTATTCCTAACACAGAAGTAGGTTGTGCTTTCTTTGCTTCTCTCTCTCCTTTTTTCTTACATCATTGATTTCTGCTCCTGACATTATTCTTAATTTCTTCTCCTTATTTTGGGCTTAATTATTTGTTTGAGAATTTTGTTTGTTTTTAGGTTCTTAAGGTAACACATATGTTTATTGATTTGCTTATTTCACTTTGTTTTAATTTTCTAACACATGTAGCTAGCACAGCAAGTTCTAAATACTATTTTGGCTGCCTTCTTAGACTCTGGTATACTCTGTGTTTATTTTCTGTCAGCTCAGAATACCATCCAATTGCTCTTTTATGTCTTCTTCTGGGAAGTTAGGATATATACTATTAGGTTTTCAAGTATTAGAGAATTTTCCAAATGTTCTTAATCTCTTTGACTAAAAAACATTAATCTTCCCCACTGGTATCTAAAAACATATTAATGATACAGCTGAGTGACAACTTGTTATCTTTCTATTTATGTCTATATTACATAATATAAAAGTCAGGTTGGACAGGTATCCTTAGTATGTTATTAATGTCTACTTTAATTTGTCTTCAAAGGAGAACATAAATTATATGACTTTATCATTTTAAAATAGTTAAGAATTGTCTTATGGCCAGAAAATAATTGATCTTGACTAATGTTCTGTGTGAGCTTAGAAAGGATGTTTATTCTGTTTATATGCAGTAGAATATCTTACAATTGTCATTTAGTTCAAAATAATCGATACTATTGCTTAAATGTTATATATCCTTATTGACCGGTAACATAATCACCTAATCTATCCACTTTCTAGACTCAAGTCTTACACTTTTGTAGATTCTATCCTTCCTCCTACTTTTTCCTCATCAGTTCCTTTTTATTTGGCTTCTAAATCACCCTCAATGTATTTTTTCTTCTCAATCTCTATTGTAAAAATTCTGCTCAAATCATGACACTTGCCCCCCCTTTTGTGCCATGTGACATCTGGGATTATCTTTAATTGCTATCCTTACTGACAGAATTCGCCCACCACAGCCATCTTGTATACCCCTGTGAAATTCAGATGTTTACATACTCTATTAATGTCTTTCAGTGTTCTCCTTCTGGCCAAACTGTGTTCACATCTTTGTTTCCTAACAGAGGTGTTTATGAACCACCGACTCAGCACTGCAACCTTGTTGCTTTGCTGACTTCTTAGTTTACCATTCTCCCATTTAACCATGCAACTGTCACCATCCTTGCGGTGATTTCCTTTAATTGCCAACTCCACACAACATAGAATCACCTGGTAAGAGGTTCGCCTGTGGGCATGTCTTTGCAGGATTGACTTGGTTAAGTTAATTTCTTTATGGGAACACAGCCCACTGTAGGAAGCACCATCTCCTGTTCATGGGGTTTCTGAACTGTCTGAGTGAAGAAATCACGTTGTTCAATACAAGCAAACAGGTGAACAAGCATACATTTGTTTCTCGCTACCCTTGGTTGTAGATGTAGTATGACTAGCTCTTTGAAGTTCCTACTTTGACTTTCCTGCAATGATAGACTGTAACCTCTAATTATAAACTGAAGCCGCTTTGTATGGGACATTATCACAACAGCACAAAGGCAACTGAGAACAATCTCCGTGTGCTTCTCCCTGCTACTTTATGGCATTTTACTAAAAACCCATCAGTGATACTTTTATTATCCTGTCTACTACCTTACTTCAACCCCTATTATTAGGCAGAAGTTGGCATTTTAAAAAATACTTAGAATAGTGACAACAAAAACCACAATCAACTTAAATTTATTATACAGTTTTCTGGGGGATACAAAGTAGATTTCTAAGCATATTTCACATATAGTAACACATGTATTAGTAGTGAAAAAAGCAATTGCTATTGTAATTTTTATTTTATACATAAGCAGTCAAAGCTACTGAGAGGTTGAATAGCTAACCCAAAGTTGCATAGTTATTGCTCAGAACTGGGAATCCAACCTAGAAATTCTTGATCCTGAGGCTAAGCTCTTAACTTTCATACTGTGCTGTCTTCTGAGATTCTCTCACTACTGAATAGTCTCATGCTACCCTAACAAGTTTGATGATGTTTATGGCTAGAGCTACATGCTTCTTTATGCTGAGGGAAATGCATTTTCTTCAGTATCGTAAAGTTTCTGACGGCATGCCAGTCTATTTTCACTAAATGATTAGCAAGATAGCTCTTCTGCCATCTTTGGTATTAGCGTGCTATTGAGCAACTGAGAATCCCAGGGTGGACACTTGGGACTGGCCCTGTCAGGAACTTTGGGAGGTTGTAGACTATAGATACCTGCTCAGGAACTTTTTAAACTTCTGTTCACCATGGTGGTCTCAGGGTCAGACTTTATATGTTGCAGCTGCCTACTGGAAATGCAAATGCAGAAGCTGTCAGTATAAGACTCTAATGAGCCTTAGCTTACCAGGGACCCCTGACTGAAAATCAGGGATGCGGAGCTGGGGATAGATGCAAAAGCAAGAGGAATTTATTATTCCAGTGGGTTGGGGTCGTCCTGCACCTGAAGGAGAGGTGGTGACCTCGGGCAGCTGTTTGGCCAGTTTTTATACAGCTTTCAGGGGTAGAACAGAGTAACAGCCACTAGGCACAATGTGAAGAGCAAAACAGTGTGACTTTTAAACTGATTGGTCCTTAGAGAATGAGGTGGCAAGGGCTTTCTTTGTCTTGAGGGGAGGGTCGGGTGGCTGTCTATCTGCTCTGAGGAACATCTCTGTGTGCTCTGGGCCTCCCTTATCTGCAGGTGGTCAGTAGTTGATCCCTGATGTGGCCTGAGGAATGTAATTAGTCTCTCCTTCCCAGAGGGGAGGGGGTACCTATATGCTCTATCACCTTTCTCTTACAGGAGGGGAGGGCTCTGATGGAATTTTCCAAAGTTACTGAGCTGAGGTCTTCATCAGATCTTAAGCATTATACCCAGAGCTGGTGCATTTACTTCTGGGGCTTTGCATTGGTTTAAGCAGGAGCTCTGGGAGAGTTCACTAGAGAACCCCCAGGTAACAGGAGCGACAGACAGAAAACACTTTGGGATTTGTCTGAGCAGTGCTAAGAATAAACTTACTTTATAAGCCTCCCCTGAGGATTCTAAAAGCCAGTCAATTTCTCCTTCTAGAGATATCAATAGAAAATAGTGAAGCTAAGCACAAAATATTGGAGCTATTGAGGCATATAAGTGGTACCTGAGCAGTGGTGTGTTTGAGACCACAGTGGAGACTATGGGAACGGCTCAGCAGGATTCCTAGAAACCTGCACAGTATGTGCCACCAGCATTTATCTCTGTTGAAGAGAAATCTGTAGATATGTTTTCCTAACCAAGGTTTCTGTTTCCTATTTTTCTGATACCTTAGATATATTAAACTTAATTACACCTTTTTAAAATTTTTATTTGCTTTTTTTTTTTTGCAGAACAGTAGGTTTGAGTGAGACTTTCAATATTTTTCATAATATTTACAGACTTTTATTTCTTTCTTTATTTTGTTCCCTATAGCACACCATCTCAAAAATATGACAGTTCAGGCTTCGTTCCCGCAGGGTTCATACTTACTCCTCTTGCATCCTGTACAGCCTTCTGTTTTGTTTTGTTTTGTTTTTCTAGGCACAAAGAAAATTGCTATTAATTCTAATTTTCTCTTTAACTGTCTAGATGTGTGAAGATTTTCTGGTATGGTGCTAGAAAGACATTGGAAATACTCAAAGAGAATCACAAGATAAATGAGCAGAAGCTCTGAATGGCAAAAGTTGTCTATGACTTTTTCTTAGTGAAATGCAGAGCTAATGGTTAGGAATAAGAGTGGTTAATGCTTAGAACAGAGAAGAACAGTTAGCACACTTATTTCAGATAGCAATTATGCATTGAGTGCTTGCTCTGAATTCACTGCTGAGACACCTTCCTGCTCCAGGATGAACTCCCATTGGTTTGACATTAGATCTCTTATTTTTAGAGGAATCTTTCATGCTTGCTGCCAACTAGTAATGGATTTACATTGTCAGGCATACGTTAAAAATTCACCTAGAGTTTCTGGCTTAGACATAACATGCACCAGCATTGTCTTATGAGTACCTCTAAATCATGTAAAGGATATTTAGCTGGAGTTATTGCAAGGAACAGAAGCAGAGTGAGAAATCTGCAGTGAAGTAATTTACTGTAGCTAAATAGCTGTATGGCTTGGATAAGGTCTTTTAATTACTATGTAGCTTAATTCTACCTATCACATGAGGTGGGCAGACAAGAGTAGTATTCATAAAACTGGTTAAAATCATTGGCTGGTGCTTTATAATACCAACAAACAGCCCTATTCCCAAAAATCAGGATACAGTGGGCCTGTTTTGGACCCAGGGTGGCAGTAAGCTCCAAATAAATCATATGTGAGCCACTGAGTACATGATCAACTTGGTAAGAGTCCATGGTAATTATGGCACCATATCCAGCTCATTATGTGCTCATTGGTTGAAAACCAATCTATTATACATTGCCAAAAACCCAAGGTGTTCCAATGAACTCAATTATTTTGGCTATGATAGATACTAAATAAGGGGAGTATTTTCAGATTGTCAGCATATAATAAAATTATGCTGGCCCAAACCTCAGACTGAAATTGATGTATTTATTTTCTGTATTTTAAAACATGATTAAAGATGTTGCAAAGTCCTCAAGTAGGCTGTCATGATGAAATAAACTTTTGTTTTACAGACTGGACATATGGAAGATTCATAGTAGAAAACTGGCCCGTTTAATCTCATGCTTTTTTTAAAAAAAACAAAACAGTAGGTTCTTTCCTCCTTGTTGGTTCTCATAGATAAAAAAGGTTTTGGCTGTTTTAAAGTTCTGTGTGTGTGTGTGTGTGTGTGTGTGTGTGTGTGTATGTTTACAGGGTCTCCATTTATATACTTTGTTCGTTTTCCTTCTCTAAGGGACTGAATTTTAAAATTGCTTCAAGAATATAGTTTCAAACACTTTTTCTGGTATCTTGTCCCATCTCATTTGAGATTATGCATAGAAGCAAGTTGAGTGTTTTCCATTTCCTATGCTAGAATTTAGGAAATCCAAGTTCCATTTGCTGAGTTTTATTGGCTGTCATCTACCAGTGTGATGGCTGAAAACCAGAGGAGTCTAAAGGCTCCAGTATAATTACACAAAAAGTGGGAATGACAGTGGTCACTGTAAAATAAATCAGTGTTATTGTATTGTAGTCACTAAACAGTATCCAGCCATCTAGACAGACCTATTAGTCTGTCCACCTATGTAGTCATCCATCCAAATACATAAAAATTTCCTACAGTGTTTCCCACTGTGTTTCATATTGGAAGGACCAGAAACAACTCCTCCAGTTTCTAATCCTCATGATCTGAATAGTCAGGATAGAGAATGCATTGTTTTGAGGTTTTTGCTAAGAGGTTTTTGTAAATTCTATTTTGAAAAACACTCACAGAGTTTAGCCTGTAGATTAAAGTCTGAAGTACTTACCACAAATGAATTTGCATTTGAATTTTTAAAAGGACTTTTGTACTTGTTAAGAGCTTTGGCCTATTTGTGCATTTTCGAGAATTTTTGCTTTCTCAACTGCTTTCCCTTTCAAGTGAGTCACTTCAGTCATTAATACAGAAAGTCAGATCTTATTGTAGACTGTCATGTTTTCAACACACACCATGCCCAGAGCATACAAATTCCCACTCCAGGATGGATTGGGACTCTCTCTTTGAATAGATATTAGTCTCCTGTGCATTCTTATTATCCCAACAGTAATTTCTATTGAAGTAAGTGGGCTCTCTGCATTTTCATTATAACGTCTTTCAAACAATGGCTTGTCAATTGAGTCCTGAAAATGCACGCTATTTTGTCTTCCATTCTAAGGGATGCACACTATTTTGTCTTCCATTCTAAGGGATTCATTTTGGCAGCGCCTTCTTTCTTTCTTTGTCTTTTCTTTTTTTCTTGAAAACTATATAAAATTGTCTTCAGATGAAATGCATAGCAAGTAGGAAACTGGCCACTTAGGGTTACATTTCCTGGTGCAGGTGTAAGGCCTGGCTGTTGCTAAACAGCCTCCAGAGCGTTTCTGCTCACACCATATGACTGGGGACAACTTGTTGCTTTTAAGTAATATGATACGTAAACACAAAGACTCATTCATGGTGGAGTGGCTTTTTCATCTGAGAGATGGTTTCCCAGAAACAATACAGATTATACTTATCAGAAAGCAGAGGAATCTGGAAGGAGGGAGGGAGGGAGGGAGGGAGGAAGGGAAACTGGAGCAGGAGACAGAACAGAAGGGAAGCCAGGGAGGGAGGAGAAAAAGAGGGGGTATGGGAATGTACCATCTCTGATTTCTCCTACAATAGAGTACTCCCTGTGTGTTTTGTTCATAGACTAAAAGCTCTTGAAACAAGGAGGATCCTCTGTCCTAGATCATGGGTTTTATTTGCTCCATTGTCATTTATGAATACCCAAATGTGCCACTGGGGGAATTTTTTGAGCTAATTGGAACCAAAAAGCAATTATAAGTACAGAATTGCAATCAGTGCCAAAAAATATGTATTTTTATCCACGATGAAAATTAAATAACATAGAAAATAGCCGTGATACTTCACAGCTGCAAACCATTCAACTACATGATCCTTATTTTAAAGAATAAAAGTGTTTTTACACAAGTTCTGATTAGTCACATCGAGAGCTGTGGTTTCGGTTGCTGCTGTTGTTTTAAAGCTTATTGTCTCCTCTTTGATCAGGTGCCAGTGGCCAAATTAAAATCAAGGTCTCCTCTGTTCTTTCACTCTCAAGGCTGTATGATAGGCAAACTTGGCAAGCCTATCATCTTCCTTTTGGAGAGATTGATGTTATATTTTTAACACCCAAGAAAGTGAATTTCGAAGGTATTTTGGTAGAAAATTGAGAGGTAAAAGTCATTTCCTTATGTATGCTTCTGAGGATACCTTCTGTTTGTTTTATGTTTTACTTTGTTTTTTCTTTATTTGCAGTGTGCTTCAGTGGGAGATTACACCACACACACACACACACACACACACACACACACAGAGAGAGAGAGAGAGAGAGAGAGAGAGAGAACAAACGCATTTCCCATGAAGCCAGTAGCAGTGAACCTAGAATTAAGGGGTTGTGATCTGGCCATGCAGGACTTAGCCAACCATGTGTTTTCTTCCTATTAAGCTAAGGAAATAAATAAATAAATAAAACAATTGTCTGGGATGGTCTTCATAAGATACACACTTTTTCAATCCTTCCACCTTCGCCTTTTAGCCTTTATCTTCAGCCTATCCCATTTTCTTAACTAAAACCTTCATTACTATCTGAGCCCTATGGCAGGTCTTTTCTGATTTAAAAATAGTTTTCGAAACATGCAACTACCACACTGCTTCCTGATTGGCCAGGCTACAGCACCCCTGAAAGAAGCATCATTTTTATCTGTTTCTAGGGCTCAGAGAACATGTCTAGAATAAATAACTATTCCAAAATGTTCTATCCAGCATTTGTTTCTCATACATTTTTAAAGTCATCATTACCTCTGCTTTATACTTTATGTCATTTGAAAAATCACTAAAGGATTCATCTTGTGAGAGACTACTGTTACAATCCTCATCTATGAAATGGGAATATTAACTTTTCAGTGACTCATGCAGGTTTCGAGAGGTTCATAGGAATCAAACATGAAAAGAAATTGAAAAGGAGAAAATTATATGTCTGTGTAATGATTAATACTTTTGAAGATTGTACTTCATTTTCCAGAAGTAGAGAAAATGATTATCTGGAATTTTCATTTTTTTTATCTAAACCTCATATTCTTCTTGTTCAATTTGCATAAAGAGTTGCATTGACAATATTGACTTTTGGAGACTTTGTTACCCTCCACATACCTAGTCTTTATTCCTAAAATTTCTTTTACCTTTTCCCCTCATGATTCTGCAGAAAAGTGAAAATGATAAATTCTTTAGGGAATGGCAGATAGAAGTACAGTGTGGGTCCCAGGAGCCCTTTCCACAGAGCTGGTTTGGGTGAGGAAGGCTTAGAATGTCTCAAGGCTTGAAGCTCATGAGTTGCAAGGTTTACAGAAACTTGGCTAAAAAGGAACTTACCACTGTCTTTGATCAAGAGGGTTAAGGAAGGTGCAGGGAGAAGGGAGGAGTTGAACATCCCTCCCTGCAACTCTGCAGGTTACTGCATAGGAGTAGGACCACATTTTCCTAATAGTTCTAGAACATACAAGAATATTAGCTCTAAGAACATATTCTAAACTGTGTGTTTTCTCTCTTGATCTAAAATTCAAGTGTCCATCTGTGTCCTCGTCAGAGGCAAATAGAACATTAAAGAATTGTTTACAAACATTACCAGATTCTTGCTGTTAAGAAAACAGATTCCTAAATTCACACTAAAGCCAGCTCATGTCTTTGATATTATAAGCTAGGGTCAGCATGTCAGCCTATTCTGGCACTGACAGGTACTTCTCCCAGATCAGTTTCCTGCCATGAAGACATTTCTTCACAAAACCCGAAACTCAGGTGTGATCACGCAGCACCCCTGCTGAGTGTGGGAACCTGGGTTAAGTCCCTTCAGTTCATCTGTGCCTCTATGCTGTCTCCCAGCCCTTGTATAGAATGAGGAGACACCATCAAGTCAAAATTGAACTTGTGAGTGTGTGGATACAAAGCTATTCTTAGTTGGTCAGTATATCCTATAATCACCAGACCTTTATTTTGACAGGTATTTGCCTCAAAATATTGAGTATTTTTGACCCTGAGAGCATCATGATCCCTAATTACAGGAAAGGAGAAGTAGGCAGCATATGACTGTAATGGAGCAAGGAAGACCCTGGAGAGATGATTACAGAAGATAATAGACATTAGTAAAGGCTTGTAAGAAACACTTTCCCTGGGTAATTGCCAACTGGCTTTGATTGAATAGATCATAAACAGGGTTTGTGGGAGTGTTTCCAAGTGTACAGACTGTATTGTGGGAGCTGGCAGAGCTCCTGACACAGTGGGTGAGGTCCTAATTGTTAGCTCTGGAGATGGACACTGTTGGTTAGTTTTCTTTACTTGTATTTCTACATGCATAACTGAATTTTGTGCAGGACAAAGAATAGATTATCCTGTACTTTGAGGAGGCTACTTCCACCTAAGTAGAAATTCACATTTAGTCCTACACCTTTTTATTAGAAATTAGGATAAAGTTTGGAGAAATTCTGTTGTCCTTTCCTTCCGTTATGTTACTGCCATGTAAGCTACATTCTGGCACAATTACTGAAAGACTATGTCTATTAAAAAGTACATTTAGTGGGCTGTCAGTCTGGAATTGCCTCTGACTTGGCCATTGACTAAATACTCTAAGTTCAGTAGAGCCTGAACATGTATACCTCCTTCAGATGTTGGACCAAATGATTTGTGAATTTGTCATATACTGAATTTTAGTTATTTATTATTCAAATTCCTGAAGAAATGGTGATCATATCTATTTCCCAGCCAATCCCACGTTCTTCAGTAAATACTTCATAGTTAGTCAATATGAGAGTAAGGGAGGAAGTTCTTATCTTCTGCCCCTAAATGCTATCAGATTAAGTTACTGCTCCCTACCATCATTGGTCAACAAGTTTTGGATCCAAACACTATTGGGGCAACAATAACTCACTAGGAAACTGTAAAATTTGTGGGAGGTACCTTGGACTGGAGACCCTGGGAATCCTTTGGTCAATTCTCTTGCTTCTTGGAGGAGGATATTGTAACTGAGAAAAACTGAGTGACTTATTTAAAATTAGGAGGTCAGGAGCAGACACCCAGGTTCCAAATGCCCTTATCACAACCAATTATTACTCTATAAGTTTGTTGTGATCTGAAAGCCTATAGAAATCTACAAAAATATATCAAAAGTGGAAAAGAAGTTCATTGACAAGGTGACATTATCAAGTGATTCTTAAACAGTGACCATGCCTATTTATTTATATACCTCACATGCCTAGCACAATGCACTGCATACATTGAAAGATCAAACTTTTCATCAAAGCTCTAGTTCTGTTCTCTGTAGAAAGTCCTTTAAAAGTACCCAATGTTGCATGAACATTTAACAGATACAGCCAGGACTTAGAGCATTTCCTTTCTGCTTACTTCTGATTAGAGTAACCACGGTTATGAAAAACCATATTTCTTGTTGGCTACTATTAGTAAGAAAAAAAGAAATGACAAATTTCTTTGGGGCTTTGTTGAGCCTAGATTAACTTGGAGCTGATATGGCTTCTCTCCGGGTAGGGCGCTTTGCAAAATGTGGCCAAAGCTTGTTCTTCTTTGCAGATTTTTGGATTAAGCAACTACCTGAGTTTTAATTCATCTATTTGGATTTACTTTGCTGACTAATTTTCTTCCATCAAAGAAACTTCTCATTTATTTTTCCAGGAAAAAAAATCATAACACTGTCAGGAGAATATGAGTCAGGATTGCATCATGTGCCTATTACCCCGTAAGAGTAGGAAGGAACACCCCAAGATACAAAAAAAGTGCTGGGGAGCTCTCTATCTTGTTGAAGAAATAGAGACCTGGCTGTAGACATTTCCCAAATATAGCAGGGAGAATATATTACTGTTACACTCCTCTCCATCTAACAAGTATAGTGAAGCAGCTTCTGGTTTTATAGCATTTTTTTTTCTTTTCTCAGTATACATTTTACAACTTTTGATTTTAACGGCTTTTTATTTTTCACTCTCATCAGTCAAAATTCCAGAGATGGATTAAAAACAAACAATTTCGTATACATCAGAAAAAACTATCAGCTATAATTTGTGGTCTTTGCCATATATTTTGATGACTGGATCTAATGATCAACCTGTACAAACTGAAAATCAGGATGATTTCAAAGATGGCATCCGAGGATGAAGTTTGGTAGAACTCTGAGTTAAAATTGCTCCTCATGTAAAAGCGACCAGCATCAGGCATAGGAATTTCAAGTCTTTATTTCACTTCAGGAGCTTTTCCAAATTCATACACTAGCCAACATGGGCAGCTTTTGTGTTGTTCTTTTGTGTGTGTACATGTAGACTTTGGGAGGGGTCTTCATGGTGATCAGTAAGTACTTCACTCTGCATAATGGAGTCTGACAACTGCCAGTGTGCATCTGCAGGAAAATAGCTGTTTAGGAGGCCGTGGCTGATGAAGGAATATGTTTGCTTACAATAAAACCTCTGTGTAAAGCACTGACCTCTCCAGAACATAGGCTGGTCATTAAAATCAACATGATAATGAAAGTCCATGCTATTTGTGAATTAGGATATTCGCCTGGATACCAGTGGGATAATGGGGTTATACATTGATATAGGCATTTCTGTTTTATTAAACAGTGAAAATGTAAAACAATAATTTGAGAATAATTGAAAACAATATTTCAGATAAAAGAGAAACTGACTGCACAGCATCTTCAAACGGCTTCCATACATATTAATTCTTCAGTCTTTAAAACACCCTGATGCGGTGCTTAAGGGAAATCTCATCATTATTGCTTACCACTGTGACTTGCCTATGGCTCTGCTACTTTTTAGACTAGAAAACAAAGCAAGCTATTCCGGTGACCCTTTCTGCGCCACTGCCTTTCTATGTATTTTAAGAGACATATATCTTATGACACGTGACAGTTACAATGTGGCCATCGCTGTTAGCACAGATCACCTGTTAGTGGAAGCCATTATCCCACTGTTCTTTTCTGATCACTTCCCCTCTCATTCTTTGGTGCACTTGTTTCATTACTTGTCTTTACAAAGCTCATCAGAATGATTATAAAAATAGTGCTCACAATTATTTTATTTATCTATCTAATCTACTCACTATCTAATTTCTACCTACCCATCCATTCAATAGACTAATCCCTGTTTATTTACCTATTTCCAATAATTCATGGCCTTTCTATATGTTCTCCCCCCCACCCCAGGGCTCAAGCTGTTTATTTCTGATAGTGGAGACATGACTGGGCAGGGTAGGTGCCCTGGTCACTAGCCATGTGAGAGAAACTGCTCAGTGAGCTCACAGCACTGTCATGCGTACGTTCTGAGTGTTGAGGGCACTGTAACAGGGGCAGGGGAAATTTCCCCCCTTTCATGACTAACCATTAATCTAGCCTTTTTACATTTGGCATTCCAAATCTGTTTCAAATCATTCCGACTGCTTCTAAGGGTGCATTAAAGCTCCAATCCAGGTAGTATTAGGGGGATAAATGAGCCACAGGGAAGAGATATGATATTTTTCTTAAAGCAATTTATTCCCTCCCCCCCACACACACATAGTTATAAGCCAAGCAATTTATGATTAAGATTTTTGGAGGACATCTTCTGTCATGTTAAGCCTTTCTTGTCTGTGGGTTTAAAATGCAGTTTTAGCTTTGGCATCCTGGCAAGCATTAGTGCTTTTCCTCTCTACAGGTAGATTACAGGTTTATTTCTACTGGCAAATCTAAAATAGCTTAAATTCATTATGATCCACTGGACACTCTTTTAAAGAAAAATGAGGAATATTTAAAATCTAAGGTCAGTTAGGAATAAGTAAGAGTCTGACTATGCATTTGTATTTTTGATATTCAGGAATATCACAGAAAGTTGTCAATAATTTTAATTTAATATGTTTTCTACAGAAGCAACCTGCTTTCCAGAAAAGAGGGAATTGTTATTGTGTAAATTATAATATATTTTCTTTGTGTCTGCTTCAATTTATTTAATGAGTCATAAAGCTAACTCTGCTCTCAACATATGCAATTCCTGACCTATTTTCTCAGGTCCTTTCCTTTCCAAAGAAAGTATATCATAAAAAGACTCAACCGGTAATGTTAAATCTACAAACGTCCCATAACATGATGCCAGATTCCCTGCAGAATAGATGCACACAAAGATATCAGACTACATATCAGGTGCCACACAGTGTGAAGCAGGAAGGTTTTCAAGTTGACCTTGAACACATTAAAGGACCCACAGAACAAATATCAGACAGGAACACAAGTACAAGATTATTCTCTATGCCTGGCATTTGTAATAGACATAAAAAAGATGCCGAGCTGATAATTTGACCCATAATAAAATTCTCATATAAGAATAAAAGAAGAAAATTCAGATGTATGTCTTTCATCAAGGTTAGTAAAAATCCTCATAGGTAGATGATCACATTAAGTGCACTGAATCATTGCCTTAGAGGGTGGTTTATTTCTTAGTTACAGCCTGCAGTACCATCCATGTGTAGGGGATTGACAGCTGCTCCACCCATTAGTATTAATGAATTACCAATGTGCATCCCACACACATCCACCAAGGAGCCAAAGACATCCCACCTACACACTGCTTTGTTTCGAATCCTCCAAATGTTGCAGGGTGGCTATTTCAAATGGAAATCATTGAATATAGCATGCATTATCTTCCAATACTAAGACTAGTGTCTTACAGGAATAGAAAGGAACTCTAACCTCATTCATCTGTTAAGATAGGTCACAGTAGTTCTTACTTCTAAGCCTTAAGGAACATGTGTGATCCTTATCCAAACATAACTGTACTGCTATGGCATTTCATTAAGAGAAATTCTTTTTTTTTTATTATATTTAATCTTTTTTTTTTTACAGTCCAGTCATTATCTTCCTCGTGTTCTGCTCTCCAACAGTTCCTCATCCCAATCTGCCTCCCCTGTCTCCACGAGGGTGTCCCTACAAACCCACGCACCCTCATACTCCACTCCGCCAGGCCTTTCCATTCCCTGGGGCCTCAAGTCTCTCAAGAGTTAGGTGCATTTTCTCTCATTGAGGCCAGACCAGGCAGTCCTGTGTTGTCAGAGACCTCAGATCAGCTAGTGTATGCTACCTGGTTGGTGATTCAGTGTCTAAGAGATCTTGGGGGTCCAGGTTTGTTGAGACTTCTGGTCTTCCCCTGGGGCCACCCTCCTCCTCAGATTCTTCCAGCCTGCCTTTACCTAATTCAACTGCAGGGGCCAAGTTAATCACCGACTACAGATTATTGGTTGGCTGTAAGTATCTGCTTCTAATTCAACTGCTTGTTGGGCTTCTTGGAGGGCAGCCATGCTAGGCTCCTGTCTGTAAGCACACCATAACCTTGAAATGGGGCCCAATTTGGGTCTGTCACTGAACCTCCTTTCCCTCAGTCTCTTCTCCATTTTTGTCCCTGCAGTTCTTTTAGACAGGAACAATTCTGAGCCAAGAGGTTTTTGCTGTGGAATGGTAACCCCATCCCTCCACTTGATGGCTCTCTTTCTACAGAAGGTGGATTTTCCAAGTTCCCTTTCCCCACTGTTGGGCATTTTATCTAAAGTCCCTCCCTTTGATTCTTGACATTCCCTCACCTCCCAGGTCTCTGGTACATTCTAAAGGGTCACCCCACCTCCCACCTCCCTCCTCCCACCTCCCACCTCCCACCTCCCACCTCCCACCTCCCAAAGTTGTATGTTTCCATTCATTCTGCTGGCCTTGGGACTTTACTCTTGATCCCCCACAACATACACACACACACACACACACACACACACACACACACCTGATCATATTCCCCCTTTTCCCTGTCCCTTCCCCTCCCCTCTCCCACCAAGTTCCCTCCCTTACTCTGCGCTCTGCTTTCTTCTTGCTCCCAGGTCGGATTCTTCCTTTGTGGGACATCTTGATTGTTTCCAGCTTTTGGCTATCACAAATAAGGCTGCTATGAACATCCTCACTTGGGCCCTTTGCCTTGTTAACCTTCTTGAGTTCTGTGGATTGTGTGCTGTGTATTCTGTGTATTTTTTTTTTTTTGGCTAATATCCACTTATTAGTGAGTACATACCATACATGTCCCTTTGGGTCTAAGATAGCTCATTCGGGACGATACTTTCTAGTTCCATCCATTTGCCTGCAAAATTCATGATGTCCTCATTCTTAATAGTTGAATAGTATTCCATTGTGTAAACGAACCAAATTTTCTGTATCCATTCTTCCTTTGTGGGACATCTTGATTGTTTCCAGCTTTTGGCTATCACAAATAAGGCTGCTATGAACATAGTGGAGCCTATGCGCTTGTGGCATTGTGGGACATCTTTTATATGCCCAGGAGTTAAACACAGATGACATG
Organism: Apodemus sylvaticus; assembly: GCF_947179515.1. NCBI lineage: Eukaryota > Metazoa > Chordata > Mammalia > Rodentia > Muridae > Apodemus > Apodemus sylvaticus. The sequence continues at coordinate 53,846,803 of NC_067475.1, read as the reverse complement.
ACATGAAGGACATCCTCTTTCCTGGCCAGCTTTTTACCCTTGCTTTTCATTTTTCATGTTCTTTAATATATGGATGTATTTTTTTCAGCATGTGAGTCAAAACTTAGAAATGAAGTCTTGTTGCCATGTGTGGACATCTACTTCTGCGCTGCGACTTATCCATCTCTGTTCATGGCTGTGTTGCTGAACTTCTAGCAGTTCATGTTGTGCTGTGCTTCCATGGCTTTCCTTCAATATGCAGGACTTTAATCAGCATACCAGTAGACATCAATAGACATCGTATCAGGAAGAGCGTTCAACTTCAGGCTCCTTTTTGGCTCTGGAGCATTAGAAGGCAAAGGTGTAAAGAGAGGGGTGGCATATATGTGGTCTTGATGAACTTTCTACATGTGTTTGCCATCACCAAGATGCAGAATAATCATAACTTAGACCTTTTACTCTGGCATGATTATTGGTTGCTACTGTTTACCTTAACGTGATCCTACTTTGTGTGGGAAAATGTTGCTTATGAAGCTATCATCTCTTCCTCAAACATCAGGATGACTTGTTTCCATTCATCAACTTCCTGTAATCTACTTTGTACTAAAATGGAAAAAAAACCATTAAATGTATCTGTCAATGCATGTTCATAAGCTTTCCAATTCAACGGACTCACTTCCACCATTTGTTTTGTGATATTACACACTTCATATATACACATAATATATGACACACACTCATTACATAAAATGCCATAGAAAGGTCAGAGAATTTCACTGAAGAAATACCTTCATATAGAAACAGCTTGATGCTTTTTTAGCAGCTAGATATAAAAATTAAGTATGGTGTATTTTAATATCTGTGACATAATTTGAGCTCATATTAGTGATTGACATGGGATTATCAGATTGAGAGAAAGATACTTTAACTAGAAAATGTTTATTGAATACCTGTTATGCACCCAAATTAGATTATACAAAATGACCAAGACTTTGTGAACAGCTTCAAATAACTCATGGACTAGTCATGGAGATAACCATGTAGAATAATAATTGTCCATTCTGTTAAGTTTGTGCTACTACTTTGTATGTTGCTAAGGATATGTGAAGGGGCCATAAGCAAGCTAGTTGGGGATCCAGTGAGGATCTGCAGCTTGCGGAATGCTTTACATAGGAGATGAGAGAGGGGGTCATCAAAGCTTTGGAAGAGAAGCAGACTGAAAAGATGAGGAGGCCCTGTGTCAGTCTTGTGCTAAGGAAGTGTACGGTATTATAATGGCCATCATTCATTCTTATAAAACTATTACTGCTTCTCCTATGTTCTGTATTCTATAATTTGATAGATTGAGACCTATTATTGATCTAGTAAAGAAGGGGAGTTGAAGTGTTACCACACTTAAAAGAACCATAATTCCATAATTTTCTCTTATAATATGACTTGGAAAAAATCATTGTAAAGCTTATCCTTTCATATATATATATATATATATATATATATATATATATATATATATATATATATATATATATATATATAAATGTTATGTAAAGTGCAGTAAGAACTTTGTGAGCATCAAATGTTATTAGACACATAGGTGATACAGTGGTTTCAAAAATCAAATGTTATTTTGACAAGTAGATCGGTTATTTTATAACCATAACTTGAAACCACATTGAAAGTTCAACAGTTGAGGAAAAATGTCTCTGTCTTTGCTTGTTCTGGGCCTGTGAATGCTGAGTACTGAGTGCAATAGGCAAGCGACCCTGAGGATCCTGAGTTGGACAACACAATATAAACCACTGCATGGCTTTAGTATTTTGTCCTTAACAGTGTTTTTCTTTTTTCTTACTCAGGGACGAAACTTAGCTTCAGGAGAGGTTGGATTTTTCCCAAGTGATGCTGTCAAACCGTCTCCATGTGTAAGTTCTGATATTTCACCTACATCTCACTTTATTTTACCTTTGTTACTACGATCATTGTACAAGAAGGTGCACAGGATATCAACTGCCTAGATGCTCATTGGTTTCATTAATATTTTCATGGGAGGGCAGGAATTACATGGGTATAATCTCACAGAATATACTTGTATATTTGTGCTGAAAAATATTTCAAATGTCAAGAAAAGATATGTAGGAAGGAAATGTAGCTTGGAATTTACAAAATTGTTTAAAAATCTTTAGGAAAAGTAACCCAAAGCCACAGAGTAGATGTACTGAGCAAAGTTTTCTGTCCTCATTGAGGGTAAAACCTATTCCTGATCACTCAGGTTACAGGAAGTCATTTAACTTCAATTGGGGGCTTTGAAAGCCTAGTAAAGAACAAAAAGTTTACAAATTCTTCAACCAGGTCTCTAAATACATTTTACATGCATTGGAATGCCTTTTCTGTTTATTTAATATCATAATGAATTTTTTTCTGAAAATGAGTAAAAGGGGGATGAATGACTGTCTTAGAGTTTTATTGCTGTGAAGAGACACCATGACCATGGCAACTCTTATAAAACAAAACATTTAATTGGAGCTGGCTTATAGTTCCAGAGGCTCAGTCCATCATCATCATGGCAGGAAGCATGGTGGCATACAGGCAGACATGGTGCTAGAGAAGGAGATGAGAGTTCTACATCTGGATCAGCAGGCAGCAGACACATGTCCTCCAACAAGGCCCACACCTCCTCATACCCACTCCCTATGGCCCTATGGGGTCCATTTTTATGCAAACTACCACAATGACTATTACTCAGATAATATGGGGGGCTATCACAGGAAAAAGATGCTTTGTGGTGTTGATTCATTTCTATGTTAACATCATAATTTTTCTTACAAATGTTAGTGAATACAATGTGATAGAATTTCCATACTAATATGATTATGATGGGAAATGCCCTCAAAATTCTTAAATAATCATTCTTGTTATATTCCCATGGCTTCTAAATTTCTTAACTGCACATTCTTTTTGATATTACAAGTAATATCTGTCACCTTTTAATTTGGGAATTGTAATCTTACACCATTTATCCAAGCTTAATTATTTTTGAAAACCAAAGAGAATTTAAAAAAAAAAAGATTTGCTGTTCTATTTGCTACAGATAGATCGGTTGAATCTCACAGGTACAAATATAAGTAGCAATGTTTACATATCAGCAAGTGGCAAGAGATTTTTAACATCCAGACATTTGGGAACCCTAATAAACACTTAATATACCAAGCCCTATTTTCTGTTTACAACATCTTGCATGGGTTTTAGAAGTTTTGTTTAAAAATAGTCTGGCATAAAATGTATTTAAATTTGTTGAATGGATGAACAAAAGGATAAAAAAAAGCAAGCATGGATCCCTTGATTCATACAGATAATTAGCAAATGAAATCAGCTTACAGAGTCCTACCATAAATTCTACCAAAAAAGAAAAAAGAAAAATCATATACAGATATTTTTGAGATACTATAGAGTTGTACAGTAATGCATAATCAGGAGTAAAACAACCAGCTAAATGTGAATGCTTTTAAAGCTTAAAGTTAATAAAAAGCTATTAAAGTGAGATTCTTATGTAATGAAATTATAGATGTATCTTTTAGCCACAGAAGAACTTGATTGAAACAAAGTATGCAGAATGAAGAGAGGAGGGGTTGCCTGAGCTTGAAAACTGCATCCATTGGTGATGGTGGAAGCTGTGAATCAGGGGTCCCTGAATAGTGCTGAGAATTCTATTCTGCATTAAAAAATTAATTTTTCTATTCCTTTCTCTTCAAAAGTTCTGAGGCATGCTAGTAAGAACCCCCAGGTAGGGTGACAAAATGCTATACAGAGATGAGCTCATTAATTTGTGGGGCCAGAGTGATTAGAGACAAAGTCTGGACTACAACACAATGCAAACTTGGATCCATGTGGATCTGGCGGTTCTTAGGGCATGCTCCAGGAAAACTCTACCTCAATGAAGAGATACTTCTGTTGGTCTTAGCTCTGGTAGACCAGATTAGTAACATAGAGAGGCAGCGATTCCCCTTAAGAATTTCTAAACTGCAGTGTAGAAGTCATCCATATGTAGGGCTGGCAGTCATGTGAGCTCTGTTACCTAAACTATCCTTAGCAAGAAATATAATTAAAATGACCCAACATCAGTTGTTCCCTAAATAAAGAATACATATTCTGTCTTTGACGGATTTTAGCCCTCAAAGGGCTGTTACAGATAAAACCTTCAGGGAATATAAATCCACATGTTGGAATCATCCAATTGATGAGGAAATAGACCACCTTCGGCTAAGGTTAGCAGAATTAAAATACAGAGTTATGTTCATGTAGCAGACACAGGACAAGATATCTAAATCAAATTCTATATTTAACATAACTGAAAACTAAAAAGGAAAGAAGAGATTATCACACTTTATGATTATCTGGGCTTGACTATAAAAGACTCAGATGTAGTAATTGAAGCAAAGATCTTAATAGGTATATTAGATGGCCTATCCAACATGGTTCAGTAGAAAATTGGAAGAGAAATCTGAAGACGTTTCTAAAATGATTCCATAGGTGAGGCAGTAAAAAACTGTATCAAAGAATGAAATGATAAGATTAAAATGTAGCAAACTGAAGAGATTAAAGGTAATTGTAGAAAAGCAGTAGTCAAATAGATCACAGACAAGAACTTTAAACTAATTTTAAAAATCAAGATGAGTAATTTAAAATTAATTAATAACTAGATATATTTTAATGAAACTTTGGTATATTAAAGATGGCATTAACTCCAACTTGAGAGAAAAGACAAATTCCAGGAAAAAGCATTGATAATTGGATGCAATGCTAAAAACAGCTGTAATTGGAAGTAACACGCTTCTACTGCTGATAGTCTGGGACTAGCTACCATTTTAGTGGTTCCCAAGTAACCAATAAATACTAAACAGCAATGAAAAGTTGTCTGAGGCTACTAGCTAGCAAAAATGTTGACTCGTAGAAGTGGGAGTGCTTTTGAGTAGCTTGGCTTGAGTATAGGCATTCAGCGTGGCTATCCTTAAGATAGGAATCATATACTTCTCTGCCTTGAAGAACCAGAGTATGGAATTTGAAGCACCACAGTAGTCATGAGAGAAAACGATAGAAAAGATGGAGTCCTAGAAAGGAGAAACCACAAGCTCTGTGTATAAACATGAAAGCCCTGATTGAGCAGTGAATTGGTGATCTCCTCATCTTGGGCTAAATGAAGTTAACTGAGACACCTTCAACTGCTTATTACAGAAAACCATCTAAAGTTAGAATACAACCAGTTAGCTTCCTGCTTTGAGACAAAACGCATGCTTTGTGGGAATATAAGAATCCACAACTTCAGTTTTAATGATGGGATCCCTGTGTTTATAGGGATCTGAGAGCGGTTGTATTATTGGCTGTGGGCAGCACTACCTCTTTGCAGGGGTACTGGGGCTGTGTCAAAGAGCTAGCTAAGCTCGGGCCAGAGAGCAAGCCAGCAAGCAACCAGACTCTCTGGTTTCTGGCTCAAGCGTCTACCTTGAGCTCCTGCCTCAACTTTCCTAAACAATGGCTTATGATCTGGAAGTACAAGATAATTATGCTTTGCTCCCCTTAGCCTTTTGTTTGTTTGTTTGTCAGTGTTTTATTACAGCATCAGAAAGCGAAATGGAACAGTATCGAGGATCTCACATAACAAAACATGCCCACTGAGGAAGCAAAGGTTCCTCTGGGGAATTTTGGGATGGAATAGCCTCAATTGTTTGTCTGTTTTGAAATTATATGTCACTCCTCATTTCTTAGATATACACTCTTTTCCAAACAAAGGAGAGAGACCACAGGTGAAATGTGTAGAATTTCTTACCCATTCCTCTCTTCCTTCTTCCCCTCTTATCCAATGTAAAAGATCATGGAATCTGTCAAAAGTTGGCTGATTCATGAAGGTTTTTCAAACTCAAAGCAGACGATCTATATTCTATCTTTTCCTCAATAGCTTGTAAATAGCCACCTCTTCTGTGGTATGTGTTTTATTGTGTATTTTTTGACTACTACTATACATTCTTGGGCTTTCTTCATTTTCTAGTTGCTGCCATCAGCTAGAAGACTTTATTTGCACACAAAATATAACATTTTCACTTGTGCAAGTCTCTCTATAAAAAAATGGACAATGTGGATATTTTTCATATTTTTTAACAGATAAAACATTTTCTTGTTGGAAGATTTTAAAATTGGAGTTTAGAATTCTTGTTACAAAACAGCATCCACATCCAGCATGTACTGTTTGTTTCGCGTGTCTTTGTTTGTTTGTCTTAGGGAAGGGAAGTGCTATTTCGTTTCCCTAATAACATTTTCATTTTAGCTTTCTAGGCTGGATTGGACTGTCTTGTAGTAAATGTTGAAAATTTCTAGTTCATATTTTTCTGCTATCTCTTCCCTTGAAGGTATAGTAGAAAAATGCATGGAAGAATGAAATAAAGCAAAATGAATTATTTTCTACTTATCTGACATATACTATGATTCATTCTGTGTAAACTTGCCAGCGGGTAGTCCTGGGCCTGTGCTACTTACGGGTTTTATTGGGCTGACTCAGCTGAACTAAATTAATGATTGATTTCTAAAAGCTACCCTTAAGTAAACTTAATCTATTTTTGCCTTTTTATGTCCTAGGTACCTAAACCAGTAGATTATTCTTGCCAACCCTGGTAAGTATTAAAAATGTTTATGCTGCTAAGTTGAAATACCGTACTCCTGGCTCGAGGACACCTTAAATGTGTGGTTGTAAACCATGTTCCATTTCCATTTGTCCTGGCTAAAGGTAGTTTTCATGTGTAACAAAACACCGTAATGAATTTGTATACTGCTCCCCATTCTGTATCGTGATTGGTTAATGGTGTTTGTAGGTGTGTGCATGTGAGTGCACTGGATCATAAATGTCTATAACAGACACAGAAAGAAAGAAATGGGATATATCATGATGTGGTTCACATTTTGGAAAGATAAAACTCAAGAAGCAGAGAAGAAAAAAATAATTATAGTATGTAAAACTAAGAATTACCTTAAAAGGATGGTATCCAAAATTGTAGTTTCCAGTGTAGGATGGTGGAATAAGAGATAACCATGTCTGATTTCGGCCTTGTTGTGTGACATATCTTACCAAGAAGATGAACATACATGTCTGTCTACTCCTCACAAAAAGGGAGGCCACAACCAGCCAAAGTGGTGACTGACCACTGTCCAGCTTGGTGAAGGGATGAATTTTTCCTGGCATTTCAAGGAGGGGTTACAAGGAAGAGGGATAGCGTAAAAGCAACCATATCAGTGGAAATCCAAGCTCAACCCAGATTACCTCTGTAAACACAGAAGTGCTGGGCCCAGCCTAACGGTCTAAGAATCTCTTCCTTGTAGTTCAGTTATTCCATCTCCCTCTCCCCACCGCTGCTTACTCCATGTTAGACTGCTGGAAGGGGCCCTTGAGAATAGGCAAAGACTCTCTTCTCTCAGAAGTGTGACCTTTAGTTTATGTCATGAGACTCATGGGCCCTTTCTCCTTCCTGGGGGAAATGTTTCAACTAGGAGAAATACAGCAGGTGAAGATGAAGCCTATGTACCAGGAGAGGAGGTAGAGGAGGGAGCAGAATCAAAGATGGCAGTGCTCAGTGATGGTTATTTTATTATTATTATTATTATTATTATTATTATTATAGTTTCAACTTTAAAGCTCTACATAAGAAGCAGAATAGTGAAGATGTCATCAGATCATAATAAGTCATATATGCTGAGTATTTTATACCCACTTACCACTTTACACATTTTACTGCACATTAAACATGAGGCTATAAACCATTTCCAATTTCCATTTGTCCTGAATAAGTGTGTTTTCCTATGTAACAAAAATTTCCCAAAACTTTCTGCATGGAAGATGTTACTGTCATTGTTATTACATACAGAGAAAAGAGTGAAGTCAGTGTAACCAGTGGGCTGTAGCCTGAACACTCCGCATCTCCACATGGTGACCTTGTCACATTGCTATCTTGCCCCTCAAAATATAAAACTTCAGCAGTGTACTGTTTTGCATGTGTTTCCCCGGATTTATGTTTGGCTTCTCTGAAGATGAATGAATCTTTTCCCCCTGATATTTGTCTATGTTCCCAGATATATGACTTGAATACATACATGAATATGGTATCTTGAGGGGATATAGGACTAATTCAGTTTGCAAATGTTGGCAGCACCTAAATATCTGTAATATATATATATACCTGATTGCTTTGGTCTGTGGCCAGGCCACTTACTTTCCAGTGCATGGAATTCTCCTCAGACCGCTTGCTGCTTTCCAACTGTCACTTGTGCCTTCCTTGTCATTACCTACACTCTCTGCTGAACTCGTCCTGGCTTTGACACTGAACCTGCCAAAGAAATTGTGATCAAATTAGGAATCTTTGCTGCATTTTAATATCTCTGAGGACAATTTTGAAATTTTTGTTACTATGGAACTTAAAACCAAATTAATAACAGAAATGAAGGCTTATATTTTCATGCAACTAGATTTTATGGTTAAAAGGTTTATAATTTTAGAAACAAATCCTATCACCAACCACATGTGTTTTATTAAATAATGTGGGCAGGTACCTGCCAACTCTCTGGACACAAGAGGGTGGACAGGTTTGTACTTCTTCTTTTTCTAAGTCATTCGTCCAAGTATGTAAAATTCAGTTAAAAGAATATACAGTTAGAATAACATTATTCCTAAAAATTAAAACAAATCGAGATGCCAAGACACTGAAAACACCTTAAATACAGGAATTAACAAAGACATTGCAGTGTAAAAATCCTAGATTAAATTTCTTTCCTTGAGTACTCTAGACAGTTCATTCAAATTAGGAAGATAGTTTTATGTGAAATATCTTGAACATGGAAACAAAATTATCAACCACGTATGAAAACTTTGAATTTTAGAAATATGAGGCTCAACATCATCCATTTATTTTATTTGTTAATTATTTCCATTTTTAAAGTAGGTTGATCCCACCAAGTGACTATTACTTCTAGTGACCATGAAATAAAAGAGAAAATCAAAAAGGCTGCCTTCAATTGCCCTTGTTTTATATATGAAATATATGAAATGTTGGGATGAATTTGAATCTTAGGACTGAATGTGGAAGATGCCAAGTCCCTGTTGCCCTTTCCCCGTAGTCAAATAACCTGGCTTTTTACTCTTTGCCAAGCGACAATGTTGTTATGTGTATTACATGGGGAAACAGAAACACACAGGGTTTTGACTTGGAAAGGCTAGCCTAGCAGAGGCTGCAGAGAGGCCGTTCTGAAAACCACTCATGCTAAGGAAGTCTTTAAATCCAAGGTGTAAAACCCTTTGCCTTCATATAACTTAGTTCTGACATGAGAGTAATTTTTTTCACTCTGCACCCTTTCCTTCAATGCAAAAATAAGAAAAGAAAAAAAAAATCCCTGAATGAACTCAGTAAAGAATCCAAACCCCTAACATGTGGATAGTTCCCAGCCCAATTATCAGATTTTTGCCAAATTAGCAGACGTCTGCCCAGTGGTACCTTTGGACCTGCGCACGCAGGATCCCCAGTCATTCCTAGATTCTGCTTCCTTATGCGTGAACAAGCAATAAATGGAAAGCAGACATTTGAGGAAAACAAGTATGTAACAAATCTTTGTAAGAGGAATGATCTGAGAATTGGAAAGCTTTTAAAAATTAAGTAATACAGAAGCTTGGGAATATATAAGGTTGAGAAAATTTTCAAAAACATCAAAGAAAGAAATGATGGGAGAAATATTTTTAAAAATAGATAATTGGCATGAATGTTTGCTAATTTTCAACTCATAAGAAATCTGGAAACACACACACACACACACACACACACACACACACACACACAAATGCCCAAGGGCATCAATTACTAAAGAAATAATACGTTTCCCAGAGTTGAATTCCATGTCTACTTTTTTGGAGACACTTCTGAAAGCATAAAAAGTACATTATCGTTAAAATTTTCTAATAGGTAAAATATGGAATCTGAAAGCTTCCAAGGAAGAAAATATCCGGGCATGTCTAATGAGTCTGAAATTAATTAGAAGTTAAAAGACAACAATATAACACCATTTAATATTTAAAAGACAAAATCATTTCTCACTGTGGATCCTCTAGTCAACCAAACTACAAATTAAGTGTTGGGTAAAATGAAGTATTTACCTAAATGTTGTCCTTTAAAATGGTACATATCATACTCCATTTACAGAAAACTGAGGATTGATTATTAATCCAAAGAAACGAAAATGCAGAATCCAGGAGTTGAGCAGGCAGCAGGCTTAGAGGGAGAAAGAATCAGTTAGTTTGGGAGAGTGGGGAACTCAGAAGCCATTGGGTTAAAAGTGAGAACTTTACAAGTAGAGTATATACCACTGAAAATACAATGGTAGAGAGTTTATGCAGAGAATTTAGAAAGAAACATGGAAGATAGAAACAACCCACACCAGGGAAGTGGGAAGGAGTAGATGGGGGTACAGGGGGAGGAAAGAGGGCTTATAGGACTTTCGGGGAGTGGGGAGCCAGAAAAGGGGAAATTACTTGAAGTTTAATTAAAGAAAATATCGAATAGAATAAAAAAAAAAACCTTACAAACTCCCATGCTTATTTTTTTTACAAGTCAAATATTTTAAAACATCTGCACTGCTCAAAATGGGCCAGAAAATGCCTTGTGTTTGCAGATGTTACAGAAAGACAGTAGTCTGTGACAGAATAGGCTTATGTCAGGAGAAAATTGGCTTTTTTTGCTTATGCCGAGTTAGAAGTTGTAGCATAAATACAGTTATTTAAAATATCTATGTAGAAATAAAGAAAAACTGGCTAAATATTCGACCTAGGACTTAGAATATAATGCTCATATGATAGATGCTGCTTTTCATTGCTTTTAAAAGATTATTGCACTCAGATCAGTCAGAATGGCTAAGATCAAAAGCTCAGGTGACAGTAGATGCTGGCAAGGATGTGGAGAAAGAGAACACTCCTCCATTGCTGATAGGATTGCAAGGTGGTACAACCACTCTGGAAATCAGTCTGGTGCCTCCTCAGAAAACTGGACATAGTACTACCTGAGGACCCAGCTATACCACTCCTGGGCATATACCCAGAAGATGCCCCAACATGTAATAAGGACACATGTTCCACTATGTTCATAACAGTCTTATTTATAATATCCAGAAGCTGGAAACAACTCAGAAGTCCCTCAACAGTGGAATGAATACAGAAAATGTGGTACATTTACACAATGGAGTACTACTCAGCTATAAAAAACAATGAATTCATGAAATTCTTAGGCAAATGGATGAAACTTGAAAATATAATCCTGAGTGAGGTAATCCAGTCATAAAAAATATACATGTTATGTGCTCACTGTTAAGTGGATATTAGCCCAAAAGTTTGTTATACCCAAGATTCAATTCACAAACCATTTGAAGCTAAAGAAAAAGGAAGACCGAAGTGTGGATGCTTCCGTGCTTCTTAGAAGGGGGAACAAAATATTCACAGGAGGAAATAGAGAGACAAAGTGTGGAGAGACTGAAGGAAAGGCCATCCAGAGACTGCCCCACCTGGGGATCCATCCCAGATACAGTCACCAAACCTGCACACTATTGCAGATGCCAGGAAGTACTTGCTGACAGGAGCCTGATATAGCTGTCTCCTGAGAGGCTCTGCCAGAGCCTGACAAAGACAGAGACAGAAGCTCACAGCCAACTACTGGACAAAGTGTGGGGTCCCTGATGGGGGAGTTGGAGAAGAAGCATGGGGGAACAACAGTGTCAACTGTCCAGACACCTCTGGAGCTCCCAGGGCCTGGACCACCAACCAAAGAGTACACATGGATGGACCCATGGCTCCGGCCACATAAGTGGCAACGGATGGCCTTGTTGGACATTAGTGGGAGGAGAGGCCCTTGGGCCTGAGGGGGTTCAATGTCCCAGTGTAAGGAAATTCGAGGGTAGGAAGGTGGGATGGGTAGGTGGGTGAGGGAGAACCCTCTTAGAGGCAGGGGAGGGGGTGGGATAGGAGGTTTCTAGAGGGGAGACCTGGAAAGCGGATAATATTTGAAATGTAAATAAAGAAAATATCCAAAAAAGGGAAAAATAAAATTAAAAAAATGAGGCAGAAAAAAGTATACTTTAAGTAGATTAACACACACACACACACACACACATTGTGGTGGCCAGACAGTAGTTAGAATGATGGAGAGGGTTGCATGCAGGACAATCTTTAAGATGGATGCGCAGGAAGAGTCTCTAAACCTGAACAACAAATCAGCTGTGTTGATGGAAGAGTGCATTCACACAAGAGCTCCGTCTATGAGGGACCTTACGGTCAGGAGCTGACAAGATATACAGAAGGGTGAGAGAAGAGATGCAGGGATTAGAAGAGATCAGGCAGATGAGATAAGCACGAAGCAGACTGTACTAGATCTTAACAGGTCATAGGTTACAACTGCCTTAAAAATATGTCATTGGTACAAAACACCACGAACTTCCCTTTATTCCTGATCCAAGACTGCCTATAAACATTTGACAGCATGAACTTTTGTTAAATGTCTACTGTGTACACTTAAACAAATAGTAGAGATTAAAGCATACATTTATGCTGAGTTTATGATTTGATACATGAGTCAGATGCCTTACTTGAATATTAATTTATGAATTAATGAAATTTATGAATTAATTTATGAAAAGAACCAGACCAAATGTAGTTTCCTTTTAATTTCTGTTGTTCCAGATTGTTGATCCTTGCTACTGTGTGAAGTGCTTACATTTGACGTGAGCAGTCATGCAAGAATAATTTAATTTAGAGTTTAGATATTTTACTATGATTGTTATTGTTTGATGGAGTTTGGTTGTGCTTAAGGCCCATATAGTCTAGGGAAACTTGAACTCTGGTTTTGAAAATTATATGCTTTTGAAAATGATTCCTTTATCACTGTTTTTTTTTTGTTTTAGAAATTTGTTTGTCAAAATTGTGAACTAATATGATCTCACATTTAAATAATAATTATTTTACAATAATCTAAATTATTTCAGCCATTTAAAAAAGATTCCCCAAAGATATATGATAGTATATATAGGAAAGGTGAAGTCTTGAAGTCTGTGTGTGTCTGGCTGTCTGGCTGTCTGGCTGTCTGGCTGCCTGTATCTTACACAGAGCTATTCCTCCCATAATTCTTCTTCCTATCCATTCCTAAGCTTCGAGTGTCTTGTCTTCCTTCATTCTGTCTATCTCATGTTTCCTGGCCCGCACTGGCTTTTTAGGCATCCTTCGTTTTGCTGATGTTAACCTTGTACCATATTTGTGTTTAGACATATTAAAGAGATTTTTCCAAATTATTATGTAAAAGCAATGTAATTAGCATATACATAAAGCCATGACAAATACTTATATTTAGCTTCTCTTTTCAGATACATCCATCTAATTTTTCTGTCTTTTCACAGGTATGCTGGCCCAATGGAAAGATTGCAAGCAGAAACTGAACTTATTAACAGGGTGAATAGTACTTACCTTGTAAGGCACAGGACCAAAGAGTCTGGAGAATATGCAATTAGCATTAAGTAAGTAGGACAAGTGCTTTTGTAGACATAGATTTCCTGTGTTCATAACTGTGTAGGTCATGTGACACATATAGCACTGAAATTGGAAACCAAGGTTCTAATTGCAGCAGAAATAATGCATTTATCCAGACAGTTCATTAATACTGGAAAATATCTGTGAGGAAAACAGTAATGGGTGTTATAGGCTGCTAATTGGCATAATAGATTTCTTTCATAACATTATATTTTGTTGACTTGATATGTGTGCATTTCTAGTAAATTCGAAGAATACAAATTACTAGATTTTGGCTCCTTTTTTTTTTTTTTTTTGTACTTCCAAACTAAATTTACTAAGTAAATTAAGCATAGTGATTAGTCAGATCAAAGTTTTCTCTCACTTCAAATATTGGTTGTATCTTCAGCCCATCTAGTAAATACATGTTGTTAATTAGCTGTCACCATTGTATTGGCACAAGTATATATTTTGTCTTTGGAATTAATTCCTATAATGTTATTGGGGCATGCCCTCTGGTAATTATTGATTCCTACTGATTAAAAACACATTTATATTCATAAGTTATTCATTGCCCACAGGTACAATAATGAAGCAAAACACATCAAGATTTTAACAAGAGATGGCTTTTTTCACATTGCAGAAAATAGAAAATTTAAAAGCTTAATGGTGAGCATTGATTATTTCTTTTTGATCTATAATTCCCATTTTCTGCTGTTAAGTTAGTTTAACTCTATAGTTTCTTAGCAATGTTACCCATTGGAAATTATTTAAGGAGAATTACAGTGTGGGCTTTAGCAAAATCCTAGCATTCTAGGTTGAAGAATTCCAGTGCAGTGTTACATTGCTCAGATGGTATTGATCATTAGAAATGAGGCTTGTAAGTTTTAGATAAAATTGTAAGAGTGCATAGTACTCATGACTCTCAGAGCAACTGCCAAACCAAGTATAACTGTCACTGGTTTGTATGGGTGTTTGAGTGTGTTGTCTTAGTGGCAAATAGCAAATCTTTATTATGTCATTCCTCTTCTTATGTCCTCCGTCTCTCCTTTCAGCTACCTTTTGTCATGATCAGTTATGACAAAAAAAAATTAATTAATAAAATGCCTCTTACATTTAGGTCTGTTTCATAGAAGAGGCCATAGAAAGTAAATTTGTAATTTTTTTTATATTTTCTGCTATTATAAATTGTGTAATTGGGACTGAAGAGATGGCTCAGCAGTTAAGATCGTTGGCTGCTCTTCTAGAGGTCCTGAGTGCAATTCCCAGCAACCACATGTTGGCTCACACCCATCTGTCATGGGATCTGATGCCCTCTTCTGGTATGTCTGAAGACAGCAACCATGTACTCATATACATAAAAATAAATAAATAACCCTTTAAAAATTAAAATAAATTGTATAATCACATCTCTCATTCGTTACATTGGACAACTCAGCATAAGTAAGTTTATATTTTTGCCACAGTCATTCGTTGAGGTCACATAAAAAATTTTGTGTTGAAATGAAAAATATATATTGTAGTTAGAATGTAATGATCAATTCTGATAATTTACAAATGTCTCATACTAAGTATATTACCTACTTACCACATAAACATTTCATTACACACACTGTTAACAGTATATCTTATTTTCCTAGGAATTGCTTCAAATCTTCTTTTTCACTTAGGTAGTTTCTTAAACTAATAATAATTTGGACACAGGATGCAGGGTACATTTGTAGATGTTAAGGACTTTAATTAGCTTTGAGAGGGAAGATCCATTGATCTTTGATTGACGAATCAAGTGATATACACTGCACCTTTCCTGAAAATAACAGAAATCACTTAGGACTACAAATGAGGTAAAATTGAGTATAAGAAGACTTACAAATTCAGCCAGCTTGAATGCCTTACCTAAAAACCATTTCAAGATAGGGACCAGTGTGTTAAAGAAATTGAAGTGTCTTGAGTGGAGAGAAAAGGAAATAGGAAGAGATCTGTAGACATAAATAGGGCATTTGAAATTCAAAAGGAGAGGATAGGCAGCAAGGACAGGCATGGAAAATGGAAAGTCCTGGCACATCGGTAGCCAAGATCCACGCATCCTCCCTGCTAAAGTAACTTACATTCTGTTGTATCTACCGGGCTGTGAGAGAGAAGAGAGAACGAGCTAGACCAGAAGAGGTTCTTCACATAATAAAAACCTGGGAGAGATGTGACAAGTGGGTACACAGATAATGAGTGACAGGCGCAGCCCGGACATGATGAAAGCACGCATGGGGCACTCTATCTCTGCAAGACACGCCAGCTGGAGCTCTTATCTGCAGAACTTTTTGGGGTGGTAATGAGGCTTCCTCACAGTGTTATAGTTGATGTGACATTTATAAAATGCTGCAGGGCCACAGACAACTGCCAGCCCAGCAGACATTGAAAAGTCAGGAAAGAAACTCCTGTTGCAGAAGACACACAAGAAGGATGAAAGGAATGGCCACTGGAAGGGGCCGATCAGCTCAGCTTTGTATCGCCTGGGTTCAGCCGATGGAAGTCCTGTAGCAGCACAGGTTAGGGATGAGAAGAGCCAGTGACACCATCATGGGCTCTAGTTCTTATATGGCCGTGACTATACTGAAGCTGACAAACTCCCCAATTTAAATAATTTGAAGCAGAGCCCTTTACAGTTTTTCCTCTGGTCTCCTGGAAAGGGAAGTAAGGGCACATATCTCAGAGTTCAAATAAGTGCATTGCTCATGAATGCCACTGTAGGGGACACATAACATACCTATGTGATTCTTTTTCTTTCTTTCTTTCTTTTTTTTTTTTTTTGCTTTCACACTGGGAGATATTTTATAGGAAGGCTCAGACCTTAATAGTTCCAAAGACGTGATGGAGAATTAAGAGTAAGGCTGCAGAAACTAATAAGAAAAGGAACACGCTTAAGGATATTTATGTAAATAAAGAAATGAAGACAAGGAACAGAAAGTCTTTAGTCATAAGCAAAGACCTTTTGCCAGCTTTAGCAAATGACTGCCAGTTGTTAAAGAAACCACTGAGCTAGTTGGAGTTTGTCCTGCTTTTTGTTCATGTGTCAAATAAATTTATTGTGAATCTTTATTTTAATTCTTGCAGATGTATATTCAATAAATTCAATAAACAGATAAGCAGCAATATACCCAATTTATGTACTATACATTTTTAAATTAAATGTTTATTTAGGATAAAAATTATCATTTTTCCAAAAGGCAGACATGGATTCTAATAAAATGATTTAATAAAATGAGGCACAAGGTTTAAGATAAAATTCAGAGTATGAATTGTGAATTATTTTGAGTCTTAAAAAACTCAATCACTATAGTTTTAAGAGACTTTATAATAAAAATGACTCTAAATTGCTTAATTGATCTAAAATAGATTACAAGTTAGGAAATACATCTGTGCCAGAGAATTTAAGACAGTGGTGTCCTGTAGACCTAAGACAGAAAATGCCACATGTTCATAGCAGCCCTATGTATAATTGCCAGATGCTGGAAAGAACCCAGGTATCCCTCAACAGAAGAGTGGATGCAAAAAATGTGGTATATCTACACAATGGAGTACTATTCAGCCATTAGAAACAATGAATTCATGAAATTCTTAGGCAAATGGATGGAGCTAGAGAACATCATACTAAGTGAGGTAACCCAGACTCAAAAGGTGAATCATGGTATGCACTCACTAATAAGTGGATATTAACCTAGAAAACTGGAATACCCAAAACATAATCCACACATCAAATGAGGTACAAGGAGAAAGGAGGAGTGGCCCCTGGTTCTGGAAAGACTCAGTGAAGCAGTATTCAGCAAAACCAGAACAGGGAAATGGGAAGGGGTGGGTGGGAGGACAGGGGAAGAGAAGGGGACTTACGGGACTTTCGGGGAGTCGGGGCCTAGAAAAGGGGAAATCATTTGAAATGTAAATAAATTATATCGAATAAAAAACAAAACAAAACAAAACAAAACAAAACAAAAAAAAAAGAAAATGCCACACGGATACTTGCTTAAAAGAGGTGGTTCACATTTTGGTAACATACTTCTTTGGAAAAGGAGAGGAGGTTCCAAGATGTAGGGTGTGTCTTTAAAACAAATAAAGGTCATACAACCTCTAGCAGGCACAGTTTATTGTGCTGTGCTATATACTGAGTTCCCATCTCAGTAAGTGTTGGTGTGAAGACTTGCGCCATTTCTCAATAGTAGTTCAGCATCTCACTAATCTCACTATCTGCATTACATTATATTCTTCTGCATACGAATCACCTTCTAGCTTGGAATAAAATTTCTATAAGAAAGGATTCTAAGCACATGCAGACTCTAAAAGCTTATTTTAAATTAGCTGGTGTCTCACAGAAAAGGCTGAATTTGGTGCTTGGGACCAGAACTTCTTCCCTTGGGTTTCAATAGCTTAGTTAATCAAAGTCTTTGTTTTTCTTAGTCATTACGTTCCAACCTAAATGACCTTCTGATTCCAGATTACAAGGCATTAATTTTGTTCTGATTTTCATGTATGCCAGACAAGCCATTCCAAATGTTGTTTGTAAGCCATCTCCAGTGCCTGTTTCTTTGGTAATTGGAATGACTGGCCCACACTCATTATTTCTCGGGGTTGGATTGTTGACACCACTGTGTCGGCTGAGATAAGGGAAGCTTAGAGATTTCTTTTGTTTGGAGTCATCTTATTTGCTTGTTGTACCTGAAGGTCAATGACTGCTAAAGCAGGGGTGGATTAGACTAAACTACAGAGAGCATAAAGCCGTGAATTGGAAACAATCCACATTGGCGCTCCTTAATTCTACTCAGAAGCCTGTTAGGAAGATTTACCGTCTAAGACTGTAAAAATGTAACTAAAATCCTTCCATGCTTAGCCAGGTATTAAACACCATCTGCAGTTTACTAAATTGCCTGACCCCGGTTCTTAGAAAAGTCTTTTTTCTTTTCCTTCTGTAAAAATATTAAATGATCAACAAAACTTTTTTTCTGTTCAATAGTTCAATAATTTATAGCCAACTTCACATTAATCTTATTAATGATTTATAATTTATAAAATTTATATTCTCTCTGATAAAGTTAAGTTGATATTCAAAGCTATTGAACTGCACAATTTGTTTCAGATTCATATTTATATTGTCAAAGAAAATAGCACATCTTAATTGAAGTGTCAAGACTAAAGAAACAAGTCCTTGGTATCATTGGGATCAATGATGCCACATGCAAACACAGAGTTTTCCTTAAGTATTTTATTCCATCATCAAAAAAGTAAAATGATTATACTTTTTTACTAAGTACAATTTAACTTCTGAGCTACTCTTGGAAAATCATATAAAAAATCAGCATATTACCAGACATATTCTCATATAGATTTCCATTTCCAAGATACAGTGTTCTCATTGGTGGTTTGTTTCCTTTGTTTCCTTCTGCCCTTTTGCTGTTAGTCAGATTCTACACACCTTTGTTTCATCGAGCACTCCTGTTCTGTGGGCTCCAGGAAGATCTGGAAGCTGTGTGATATTTTATGGCCCTCATTTTCCAAATGTGGGGATGGACAAAAAGAAGCTTCATTTGCTTTATCCGGTGATTTAGATAAACCGTACTGCTTTCTGTTTATTAAGGTGACAGAATATGTGAGTGTGTATACATATTAAAATCCATGTGCTCTTTGCACAGGCACAAATATGGAGAGACCAGAGCAAGATATCACGTAATACAGTCTCCCCATTCTCCACCCAGTTCACTCACAGGCTCTGGAGCTAGGCTGGCAGCCAGCAGGGTTTCTTCTGTGTCCTCCACTACATAATTGTGGGGTTATAGGCACATATGTGGCTCTAGCCCGATTCCTACGTGGTGGCTGCAATGTGAACTCAGGCCCTCACTCATGCTCTGTAACAAGTGCTCCCGTCTGCTGAGCCATCTCCAGAACCCAGGCCTGGGATTTTTACTTTGCTGCCTTTGTGCCTCAGCCCTGGATACCCCCACCTGGAATGATCTCTTTGCCATTATTATATATTGAGATTTAAAAGTGCCTGGTCTTTGATTTAACCAAGCCAAGTCCATCATGCCATCTCATCTTGCTTCCCAGTTGAACACACTAAAGAAAGTTCTTTGTGCCTCCAAGGTCTTATAACCCTTCACTCTCCGATCTGCGCTACGAACTGCAGAATGGGCACCTTGGCTTCATCATTTTTCTGAGCCCTAGCACTCCCAGCTCAAAGCGGTACACAGCATGTCTGAATTAGACCGAAAAGAAAAAAAATCATTGATAATCCTTTTTTTTTCCATCTTCATGTTGTGAGTGAGTTCTGGCCTGATTGATTTATTTTAGGAAGCTTACCACTGACTAGATGTGTTGGATCAATGGACAATGTTACTTTCTCAAGAAATGAGTTGCTCTTCCATACTTTTTAAGGGTGCTGTGACAGACGCATTGGCTACTTTGTTTAATTTGTTTTTATTTTCATTTCAACTATTTATCAGATACTTCATATCTGCCACATTATTCTACTGATAACATTTTCATTATGAATGATTCCGCTTTGGTTTATATTAGAAGGATTCAGATGTGCGTAGAATAGGAAACTAAGATACACAGAAAAAGATTGTCCTGAAGATTCAGTTTAAAATATGGTAGGAGTTTATATGCAGCTTTGAGCTGTTTAAGACAAAGTATTTCTAAACAGCAATTAGAGGGAAGCACCTGGCTGCCCTTTGTGAATGCTGGGTGACACTGGGAGCTGAGATGCACCACAGGAACATCTCACCAGTGTAAAGCAGACAGGCTGCCGAGGAGTGTCGAGAGCTCCACGAACCTTTTTGTGTGGAAAAGTACATTTAGTATCAAGTTTGTTTTTCTGACAAGTTGAAAGCAAAATGGGGGAAAGTAGAAATTGCTATATACTCAAGCAAACAGCTGTTCCTTTCATTTTTTTCTTCAGAAAGACATGTCTCTCACTAATAACAACAATAATTACTACTCTGAGATCAAAGTTAAGCATGTCTTCTTCTCAGTACCACATCTGACTGAAGACAAACAGGATGCTCGGCATGCCTGAAGAACAATAGAGGATAACCAAACAAGAACAAAGATCTCCAGTAAACAGGATAGCGTCTTGGGGGGATGGGGAGAGGGGAGTCAGGTACATCCAGAGAGTAGACAGACCTCTTATTCACACTATTATATATTTGGAAATGTTAGGCTTCAAATGGTTATCCTTCTGTCCTATATAATGAGGTATTAAAGGGTTTATTTGAGAACAAAAATAACAAGACCTCTCTTTAATCTGCTCTCTTAAAGGAACTTGTGGAGTACTACAAGCACCATTCTCTTAAAGAAGGGTTCAGGACCTTAGATACCACGCTACAGTTCCCATACAAGGAGCCAGAACAGACAGCTGGCCAGAGGGGTAATAGAACAGGCAACAATTGTGAGTATTGTAATTGAGAATTCATTTTTTAAATATATATATTATTTATATATATATATATATATATATATATTAATATATATATGGTCACTTAAGTGGTTTGAAGCAAAATAACATTAAACATCTTCATTCTGAAGTTTGAAATATGGCCAATTAATATGCTAATGCCTTGAACAGACACTTTTTTTCCTGGAGCTAAGCAGAGTAAGAAGGACCAAAAGGTTCGTGACTGTCTAGTTACAGTTTTTTTGTGACAAATTAAAAATTGTATCTGTGTTAAAACAGCCATCAAAATGTAAGCGATATATTAATGTGTAAAGTTTTGTACTTTTCACTAGGTTTTATATTAACCATGCTTTCTTTAATTTATACATAACATTTGTGACTGTAACACTGTTTCATGAATAGTATCTAACAGAGCTCTTCCAGTGTACCTAGTATCCTAAGGCTTATAATGTTCTTATCTCAATCCAGCATTTTGAAAAGATTAACATATTTTGTTGGTATTTTTTAAAAACTATACATAATCATAAGTAATCATAGAGGATGACAATACATAGCACATAGACATACAAATGCATCACAGCTTTGGCGAAACCAAGTCATAAACTGCCACACCATTTCATTTTATGCAAACCTCTTGGACAGACACCCAACTATGCAGAGAACATGATAATGAGAGAAAAACAAATCTACTTTGGAGGAGAAATGAAAGTAATTTTACCATTGTTAGAATCCTGAATAAATTTATTAAATACAACTGGACAACTGGAATTTCAAGAAGTAGTTCCGAAAAAGATTTGCACCAGTGTAAAATAACTTGAAGTTTATTTTATTTACTTCCTTAAAATCTTACACTAAAGCGGGGGCGGGGGGGATGCTCAGGTTTGCAACATCAGCACAGTTCCATGTACTTCTGAACAATATGGAAGTCATTTGTCACATTAGCTGAGAGTTGCTTTTTTGTTAATTTTTGTAAAGCTTCGTGCTTGTTCATTGATGTATGTCCAAACTCATGCTGAGACAAGCAAGAACATGCTTTGTCTTGGATGTTTAAATACCTTTATAATTTTATCTATTTTAGCTCAAGATTTTCTGATTATCTTAGATTATCACAGGCCTTACTTTTACTCATTCAAAATGGATATTTATCCTAAAAGTAGTTTTTCTGCAAATTTCTTAAAAGTCTATCCAAATTGTGACTTCTGACCTCTTTTTACATGACAATTCCTTTTACATTAGTACATTACATTTTAAACATTAGTTGAAATCTTTTTTCTTTTTTTCTGTCTTTTGAGTGGATAGACACAACAGAAATTTCAGAAGAGGCCATCTGCAGATGGAACCACATTTGAATAGTTCTCTTGTTTCTTCAGAGCCCTATGGAGGAGTGGGCAACAGAGGGGTGATGTCCAGAATTTAGGAAGGTCATTATCCCACTGTGACTTTCACTTTCCTTGTTTCTAAAACCAAAATATATGGCAAGAAATGATTTAAGAAAGGAAGGGTTTATTTGGGCTTACAGTTTGAGGGTATATGGTCCACCACAGAGAATAGGAATAGCAGCAGATGATCTGGGGGGGCTAGAATAGTACAGGTACCTTGACAGGAATCAGAGTTGACATGAATTCGAGCCAGACCAACTCTAGTGACCTAATTCCTCCAACTAGGCTCCCAAACTGTGCTGCTAACTCTGACATAGCACACACTAGATGCCAAAAGGACTGAATAAGTTTGCATTTGCAGTTCTCATAGCAGCCTGTATTATGCTTTGAAGATTCATAAGTTTGCCTTGCTGACTTTATATTAAGTCTTGATTTAGGGTTAACCCTTAATGAAAACATCACATGTATTTTTTTTCTTAATATGCTGTGCTTCCTAGGAGGTGGAGAACAAGAAATGCTACATATTCTGTACACAACAGTGGCTTGAGGGAGCCTTTAGTCTTATCCCTGGTTCATAGCTGCTGAATATCTGGACATAGCTTTCACCAAGCAGAATTACCGTAAGATAAAGATTCAGACTGAGATCTGGAGATTTCATGACTTTCAAAAAAAATAAAAGATGTAGGAGCAGAGAAAGTAAGGTAAAGCCTAGAACCTTCTTGTGTTCTTCACAGAGGTGAGATGTGAGCTTCACCGGCAAAACTTGATAACTCATAACAGTGGAGATGCAAATTGTATGGATGCCTTTTGGGATTGTGAAAGAAAACTTGGCTCATTTTTTGATGTGTGTAAAATATGATAGAATTATGGCCAAGCTATTGTGTGCTTATGAAAGTTAATATGCAGAAAGGTACTGATTGGAATCAAACCTAGGTCTATATTATCAAGCAGAGACAATCTTCTGCTGTCTCTGGATATCTACCAGAGTATACAGATGGTGCTATTTTTTTATGTCCTTTTAATAACTTGAATGTTTCCAAAAGAGGAGAATAAAAAAGAAAGGAGAGGGAGAGAAGAAAGGAGAGAGAACTGGTTTTCTTCTATTGCAACTGCACTAGTTTGGTGGAAAATATTGTATAGATCTATAAAAGAATCACATAACTATCCAAAATAGCCCTAACCATTCTGCCTTTGGTTACTTAAACTTACCTGTATACCTGTATATACACTAAAAGACACTAAAGTGACTTTTGTTTTCTATACTCTACAATGAATCCTTGTTTATTTGCGGGTCTGTTCTCTTAGGCAAGTTAGCCAGTTTCAGCCTCAGCTTTCCTATATGAGGAATGAGATTGGACATTGTACTGTGTTCCTTGAGAAATCACATCCTAATTTTATTTCTTTGTGTGCATGAGAAGAGTGTAATTCTGATGAATCGCTACACTGGCAGAAGTGCAGGTTTTCCTATTTGTGAACCCAATTCAAACCTTAAACATTACATAGCAAGGATAAATTTCTTAATAGGTAGACAGTGTATATATAACAACACATGAATATTTTGTATGTTATACTATTTATGTTACTAATAAAAGACATGAGTAGGTCAATTAGTGAAGTTTGCACATATATTCTCTAGATTAACTAGGCCAAGTTGTATCAGCACAATTTTCTGCCTTTGATAATTGTACTATGGCTAGAATAGTGAATATCTTTGCAGAAAAAGCATTCAGAAATATTTGACAGTAAAAATGGATTATGTCAGCAACGTGTATTCAGATGGCTCAAAAACAAGCATAGACTGGCCAAGCAAACATTGTAAGATGTTAATATTTGGGTACTGTGAATGAGGTATGTGAGAATTGTTGGTGCTGTTCTTGCCTCTTTCCCAAGTTTGAATTATTTAGAATTAAAAAATGGTTGCTGTGCAGATAACCCTATCTGCTGGCCAAGCCCAAAGGAATCACAGGAAGGTGGCAGTATCCTCTTTTTTACTGGCCCCAGATGTGGAGGAGGAGCCTGATCACTGATTTGGGGACAGGTAGAGAACTTGTGCACTGAGTGGTTCACATTCACAGCTTTGCTGTGATCTCCTTACATCTGTTTACTTATTCCTTTACTCAGTGAATATTTAACACTTGCCATGTGCCAAGACTGGGCTACTGCTGGAGCTACAATAGTAAATAGGGCAAACTGAGGAATGGGAACCCACAAAAGACAAACAAGGTCATAGAATTCCATAAGCCTTCTGAAGTCAGAGTATAAGCTAATGTGTCATAGAGGTGTTATTCATCCTGCAGGTCTGGAGCCCGACTCTTTGAAAAATGTCATTTGTGATAAAGTTAAAGCACATATGAGGGTGGCATCATGTGACATGGTGTGCTTAAATTGCAAAACACTTCATATGAAGTTAGTGCCATTTATATTTATTAATCTCAATGTTCTATATTATCATTGTCTTATTCCTGAAATAACCTGATAATTCCATAGCATTTATTAGCTATATTTTAATACAGTAATGGATAATAATCACTTAAGCTACTGAAAATACACTTAATGTAGTTTAGCTTTCTGCCCTTGTAATTCAACATGACCATATCTATCCAATCTCATTTATGATTGCTTTATTTTATGCTCAGTATTTTGTCATCTATTCACTGGTCATTTGTGTTTCATATCTAATTTTATTCTGATAGTCTTAATATTAGTTTTAATTTCATATTACTTTCCCAGAACTATCATAAACATTACCACATAATGATTAAAAAACAAAACAAAACAAAATTACTGTGTTCTAGAGGCCAGGTGACTAAAATCAAAATAGTGTCCATGTGTCTGTAGACTTTGGATGGCCGAACAATACTTAGTATTCTTTGCTCTGTGGATGTACCACTGCAGCCTGCTGGATCTTTATCCCGCCCCTCTGTGTGCCCTCATCTTTCCACTTAGAAAAGCAGTTGCAGCTGAATTTAAGGCCCACTGTAGATGGTTGGTCTTCACTTGGGATCCATAACATCTACAAAGACCTCTCAGTCTTAAAGTAAAATCATATTCCACAAGATCAGACTGGAAATATACTTATGTGTGCTGTGGGAAGACTGTTAGACCCATGGTAATCTTGCAGTGTTGCTTTTAACTACTCTCTAAAAATTTTCAGACTAATTTCAATTTTTGTTTTTCTAATGGCTAATAGAGAGACTGCACAGTATTGGTGCTGACAGGCCAAATGATACAAACAGGCATTCTGGGAGAACCAGGCTTCAAATCAATGAAGTACTTTCAGAGTGTTACAGCTTTGCCAGCATGAAATGCATCCTGCTCTTGAGAGAAAGCACTGTGAACCAAAGCAGGTTTCCAAGCATCACTTGAGTCATTTGTCTAAAACATGGCCTTAAATACTCTGCATAGAATCTGAGAACCAGAGAATCCTGACTAATACTCAATTATTTGCCAATTGACAAAACAGAAATCCTCAAATTCCTTCTATATACATTAAATTAACATCTCCAGTGGAATATTCCTTAAGCCCTGCCCCCCCCAATCACTATGAAAGCTTGCCCCCGTCAATGGGTTTCCACAGACTGATACAAGTTTGCTGTATTCACTTACAGGAAAGAAATAGTTTATCTAGAGTTTCCTAGTTTATTTCACCATACAATACTACATCTTGATGTTTAATTCTGATGCCAAGCCTTAAACGAGTCAGTAGGTGTGAAGCACTTAGAGGACTGTCTGGCAAGTGGGCAGTGTTGGATGCTTTGGCTCCTGCAACCACTACTGCTGTTCCTGTCACCACTTCCATGTATCCCACGCTGCTGCCCAGTGTGAAATTTTGTGTTAGCCTTATTTGGCAAATTTTAATTCACCGATGAAGCCATCCCACTTTCCCTTGGCATGTTGGTTCTGCTTCCTGGGCTTCAGCTCAGCTATCCCATCGTGTGCACTCTGGGATAAGTTAATTGTAACATTCTCCTGACATCTTCATACTTCCCCTCTTCTCCAGTCTATGATACTCACAGAGTGTTCACTTCTTAGACAACTGGTCAACCAAGGTTATATATCATTATGCACCCTTTTTATTTACACACTTTAAGAGCTTCATTGGCTTCTCTAAGGCATTTTTGTTCTGAGCATGATGACTCCAGACATTAGTAGTCATGCCTTGGATTCCAAACTTAAATTCTACAAATTTAGATAACCTCATTCAAATCTATCTGTTTAATATTTCATGGCTCAAAGAACAGTACTTATATTCTTAGCACTTCTTATCTTAGCAATGTCCAGTCCTAGAAGTCTTATTTCTAAATTGAAAATTGACCCCAATGCAGTTAATCCATGTAATCATCTCATATTGAATGTAGTGCAATCGTGTGACAACCCTGACTCAAGGATGTATTTGTCTAGTCATTCTTGCCTGGAAACTGGGCACATTTATCTGAATTGAGAAAATTTTCATTTTTCTTTCTAAAAATTCTCTCAGGGTCCCAGCTGTGCAAGAAAATGCTGAGAGCTTTTTTGGTCTGATACAGTCCAATGATATACTGCTTATGCTACTGAGTTCTAAGTTTACACATGGCAAGTATTAACTCTGCATCTCTCTTCTGTCCTATCAACACTAGGATGCCGAGGACACCCTCAGCCAGGGTTGCCTTTTAACCCCCAGCCCCTCTTCCCACCTCACGAATTCAGCATTTATTTGTTTACAGCTAATTCAGTAGTACACACACCTATTGGGTATTGCACAATCCACCCTAATGCCTTAACAATAAGCATGAATGGGGAAGAATTCTCTGAAGATCTAGGCACCTCCAACTTGCCAGCCTCATCAGCTCTACAGCAAACTTTTTAAACAAATAGCTTTTATTACAGTCTTGGAAGGTGGTCATCAGTCTTTGAACACTGAGATGACTTCTTTTCTAACTACCACACAAAGCATTCACCTTAAGTCTTGAATAAAACTAAGTGGTTTTCCTTACATTAGCTATAAATATCACTCAGTTTAGCTACTATAGCTATTTTTTTCAACTATGACAAGAACACAATACTCACATACATACACATTTTATTGTACTATAATAACCTCGGAATATGTTATAAAGTAATTAATTATGTATTTACAATAACTATCACAATATTTTCATTAAGTATGCTGGCTTTTTTTCCTATATACCTTTTTCCTCCCCACTTTAAATACTTATTCTAACTCTTACCATATAAGTGATTATCAGATATTTAACCATTCTAGCCACATTAAGAATACACTTTGATTTGTCAGAACTTTTCACAGTGCATTTTGGCATCACTTGACTCCTTTACTTACTTTCCCCAGTGCAAAAGCCATTCTTCACTGGAAATGGTGGTTTGTTCTTATAATCTCAGCACTTAGTAAGCCAAGGCTGGAGGACTGCCACCACAAGTTTGAGGCCAACCTTGTCTATATTATCAATTTCATTCTAGCTAGGGCTTCATAGTAGGCCTATTTGTGAACAAACAAACAAAAATAAAAAATAAAAATAAAAACCAACTATACAAAATCCAACAATAAAAACAAAACTATGTCCCTATTTTCCAATTAATTCCCCCTATCCTTTATCCCCCTGTGTTCTTAAAGGGAACAGTTCTACCAACTTCAATTAACTTAAAAGCTTATTTTGTCTTTTATTTAGTTATTACATCCTTCCCAATATCTTCCTCCATAGTCACCCAATCATTCACTCCCCATCAAGACCCTGCTGCAGGGCAAGAAGTATCTAAATTGCTGGGTATCTAGAGGAGGGAGTGGAACAGATGAACATCTGCTCTGGTGGAGTTTATATGTGCTGGTAGGAAAGGCATACAATTGGTTGGAAAATAATAATAGAAATTTATTATTAATTTATTATTATTAATTGTTAGAAATTTACAAATGCTCTGGAAAAATAACATAACAAGGTAATGATGCTCAACATGCTAGAGAATGGTTTGAGATTTCAACTGGACTGGTTGAGCAAAAGTAGGGCCCCTTTAGCTGTGAAGCAGAGAGATGGATTCTCAGTTTTTATTCTACTTTTAACCAGGGTGACACCAAACACCAGCCTTAAAGTTCTTCTTTCTAACAATGCCATTTATATGACCAGGAGATTCTCTTCATTATGAGTTCCTATAAATATCCTCACACTCTGTTTGTAGAACAGACTGCTAAACCTATAACTTTAGTTACTAAGAGTATAGACCATTTGTGCTGACTTAAGAGTTATTGAGGACAATGGTAGTTTAGGGGATTATGTTATCTCTGCTTACCTAATTACCTTAATAATTTAATCAAATGTCAGCCAGTGGTATTTAAATTGTACACTGTTTCTGCAATAAACTCTTGTTTTCCTTCTTGTTATATGAGTCCATGATCTATGTTTCTGGGTTTATAGAGAATTCTAGGGTAGGATTCACTGTGAAGATCACAGAAAACACTCACAAATATAAGAGAGGGAACCAATAGTGCACAGGAAGAACATATGTGATGTCAGCAATGTCACCTAAACAGGAACAAAAGGAAGACTGTACTTAGGAAACAAGGTACAAAAAAATAGGTGAGGCCAGACCTTGTGACATCCTACAATGCTTTGTATTTGACTTTGGAAGAAAATGTAAAGCCTTTGGAAGGATTTAAACAAAGAGAGAGATAGTCTGAGTTTAAGTTTTAACAGACTTGCTCTAGTTTCTGTGAAGAGGTAAGACCACAGGAAGGAAGGACTAGGTAAACCATGGGAGATGAGGACACATTTGGAGGTGCATTCAGCATTTAGGTGAAAGTGACCAAAATTAAGTGTTTAGGGTGACAGATTTTGTAGATAATCTAGTCAAGAGTGAGATATGAGATGTGAAATGGAACAAGAAGAGAAGACTTGAGTATGACATTAGGATTGAGTCAGGACCTCTAGGGGACTGGAGGGTTTTATCATGCCTTTTGGCATCAGTGAAGCCTGGTATCTGTTACAGACTCACTCGGGAGTTGAGTCTTTTCATGTCAGTGTACAACTTTCCTGTGAGTCCATGTCTTCGATAATTTGTAAGCTTCTCTAAAATCAGCATCTCTGCATGTTTATCTTCTTAAGGAGCTTAGTGTAGTCCTTGTACCTTACAATTTAGATAATGTCAGACAGGTTTGCTTGTTTGTTTGTTTGTTTTAGAAAACACATATTTAGAATCAAATCTCCACAAACTATGTGCCTATACATGATCTGCATTCCCAAGGCAGTATCAACTGCCTTAATTTTCAATAATAGGAAAGACCCTGTGAATGCCTATATGTTCCCTTGTCAATAACTATATGTTTTCATGGTGGGCCACTGAATACTAAGCAACTGTTCAGTCTTCTAGTAATCCTAGACATGACTTTTCTTTGCTGTATCAAATGACCAGATGTCAACATTCAATTACATGAAATTAATCTGAATTATCCCTATTTTCCTAGCAATGATATCTAAAACATATAACCAACTAAACTAGAGGTTTTGGTTTGTTTTCCTTGTGAGTGGTAAAGAAACAGATATTTAATAATATGTCTTTGGATATTATTGGAAATCTATGAAACAACGTCTGTGTTCTAAGATAAAATCAGAGTAAGGATAACAAATTTAAATTAAACATTCATTTAATCCTCAGCATGTTTTCTGATGTCAGGCCATCTGTACATGTCTTGGCACACACACACAAAAATCAAACTTCCAGGATAGCTCATCAAGCATCTCACTTAGGAATCCAGGACTTCAGCAAATCATCTTGGCTCCTGTTGGACAGTAAGTGCTGATCACTGTTTTGGTTAGTACACTAGCCCAATGGTAGCTAAAAAATTTTTGTCATATAAATTAATGTGAATGCATCTGCTGGTTAAAACCAAAAGTGTTAGATGCTGTTTCAACTAACGAAGAATAATTAACAAACACTTAATGAAATGGTCTGTAAAAAGGTAATGGGTAAGTAGGTGTTAGTTCAAAAATTAGTTCATGAGTTGGTAATTCAGATCCTTAAGGACAAGTGTTAATTGAGTTTTCTTTCTAACTTTAATGCTACTATAACTTGATTACACATTGGCTTGCTCATGAACATCCATAAATTGAACAAGGCAGACTGTGATTCTGTAAAGCAGTTCTTAGTTACCTTGATAGCAAAAGTGTAGGTATCAAAGATCAAGTCACTTGAACTTTTTTTAGTTCTCCTATTAACCTGTTCTCTTTTTGTTTCTTTCTTTTCCTTTAAATTAAAATAGTTTTATGTTCTGTGGCTTTTTTCTTCCCAGTCTCAGAACAGTATGGTATCGAATAGTGATTCACTGCTAAGTTATTGTGCCTCTGCACAGGTTTTCCATGCTCAATTTATTCAACAGATTTATTTTTTCTACCAGAGAATGCTAACATTTCAATGTCTGTTTAACATGGAAAAGTTGAAAAGTAGTGTTATTATACTCTTTGTGTTTTGTAGTTGGAAGCATTATGCTACTACACTGTGAACAATTCATTTGATAACAATGTTTCATGAGTGGTGTCCAAGGAAGACTTAGGTATCGTAGACGTGTCAAATAACTTGCCTCCAAGGTCTCACCAAGCAAGGATGTCCTCTGTGCTGATGCAAAACCAGAAGCATTTGGAGAAAGAAATTAGGCTTTAACTGAAGCATGTACCTAGCCAATGATCATGTCACTGAAAGGGACTTGTTATTGATTAATATTGTGTGCATGTATACTGTCATGAGTGGCAGAGAGACTGCTCTAGAAGCTGCAAAGATAAAGAAGTGTGAGTGGGGCTGTTGCCTGTGCTGTGAAGCAGGCAGTGAAATCAGAGTCCAGGAAGTGACAACCATCAGCACTCCCATGGAAGCCACTTCTCCTGGACTTTTCCTAATCTTGTTTTAGGACAGGGTAGTGACATAAGATGTCCTGCACTAAGATATCTCAATAATGTCTTACAGGGCAAATTTAATGAAGAAATTCTGTATCTATGTGTGTGTGTGTGTGTGTGTGTGTGTGTGTGTGTGTGTGTGTAGAGAGAGAGAGAGAGAGAGAGAGAGAGAGAGAGAGAGAGATAGATAGATAATGTGGAGGTAAACATATTCTATAATTTAAACCACTCTACAGAATGTATTATCGGATACCCAACTCTAGCGTTGAGCACCTACTTTCCTAGCTTAACATGTTATCTTCAGTAGGTGCCAGAACATTCAACTGCTGATTTTATCGCACAAAAGGATCAAAGACCCAGAGGCACAGAAAGTTGACATATAGGAGGAGTGATAACAATAAATCATTGCACAGTACGCAGAGAAGTGGAAATCATCCCAATCAGTCCTTAAACTGCTTGGCTGAGAGATGTACATGCAGTGTCAGAGGAAACTGATTAACCTTTTCCTTTAAAAAGATTCCTCAGGCAAACAGTATGGTTAATGCTATGAGACACTTGGTGTTCAATAGCTGCTCAGCATCTCGGAAGAGTTAGTTATCACAGGAATGCCACTGCTAGGTTATAGTCCTCGCAAAACCTGGGTGTATTTCACTTTCTTTCCCTTATGTTCTGTCAGATTTTTCTAGGATGTCTTTTTGAGCAGTTAAGTGAGTAAATGCTTAGTTGAACCAATAGGAAGAGGAGACATACAGAATTACAGAATCAAGCATGCAGCTAAGATGCTTGTCTATTGGGTGGAAGCCATTGTATAGCATGGGGGCCTGTCCTATGGGAGATAGAAAACCAGTGCTTGCCTTCTAGTACCCACATCTAAGTGGAGCTAGATTGGCAAATGTGGAATGGCAGAACCCAGAAGTGCTATGATATGACTGAATGCCCACCAGATGGCTAGAAGAGGACAAAAAAGGGCAGATAACAACTGAGTTGGTCATCAAGGATTTTGGGAAGGGTCTCATCTAGACTTTTGAATAAGGGAGCCCAGGATCAGGAGACGTATTCTAGAATAAACTACAGTCCTCGATTGGAAATGTACCTGAAGGTCATGAAGATGTAGAAAACTGGTCTAGGGAAAAGAATTTATATGTGATCTTTCTAAAGGATTTAGCTTAAAGGGGGGATCAGTTTATAAAGTGTCATGTGATTCCATGCAAGAGTTTGAATGCCATAAGTTAGCAAATTATTACTCTACATTGAGGGTGAGTAGCTGGGAGTCAATGCTTTGAAAAGCAAATAATTTGAAAGCAAGAGGCAAGTTGGGTGCTGTTTGCAGTTAGAACAAGTTTGTACCTGGATTGGGATAGCTGACCTAAGAATTATGGAAGGAGTTAATAACCTGACCTTGTGCAGCAAGAAGAGACTTGATATAGAGGTTGGATAGGAAGAGCCTAACAGTGGATGATTTTGCAAGAAATCAGAAAAAAAAAAGATAGATTATGCTAGATTTCTTAATTAGGATTTTTATTGTTAGGATAAAATACTATGACCAAAAGTAACTTAGGGATGAAAGGGCTTATAGTTTATTGTCTGTCATCTCTGAGGAAGGCAAGGGCAGAAACTCAAGATAGGAACCTGGAGGCCAGAACTGGAACAGAGGATACAAGGAACACTGCTTACTGACTTGCTCTTCCAGCTTGCTCAGTCTGCTTTTTTTTATAGCACTCAGGACCACCACCCTGGGTGCCACCACCTACAGTGAACTGAGCCCCTCACATCAATCATCAATCAAGAAAATGTGTCAATGTCTTGCCCACTGGCCAGTGTGGTAGGGACATTTTATTAAATGAAGTTCCTTTTTCTAAAATGACTCTAGCCAGCAGTGTCAAGTTGATGTACAACTAGCTACAAAGAGGAAGATGGTTAGTTTAGTTTTCAACAAGTAAAATCTGAGATGATGCTCCTCTTCATAATAATGTCATTGAAAACCCTTGAAGTCTCAGGCTGCACTAAGAGAACCAAAGTCCAAGAACCTGGCCAACAAATGGGCTGAAGCCAGTTATCTGGAATAACTGCTGTTTAGCTGGAATATATCATGCTTTTTCATTTAAAGATCATATATATATATATATATATGTGTGTGTGTGTGTGTGTGTGTGTGTGTGTGTGTATGTGTGTGTACAGATAAATAGATAGAAGAGATAGAGATAGAGATGTCTGTTGGTATTTACATAGGTGTGGGGACCTATGAAGTCTTGGGTACCCAGGTATTTACATAGGTGTGGGGACCTATGAAGTCTCAGGTACCCTAGAAGCTGGAACTATAGGTGGTTTTGAGCCATTTAATATGTCTGGTAGGAACCAAACTTAGGTTCTCTGTAAGGGCGGTGAGTGCTTTAGCCACTGTCCCATTTCTCCACCACCCTAGAATTATATTATTTTAAATCTAATTTAAGAAAATTCCAATTTTAGGTACTTGATTAGAATGCAAATAGTTTTAAGGTACTTAAGGCTTGACAAGAGAAAGGGGTAACCCCCTACAGTGCTGTTGATGTAGCACTTGATCAGTTATATGCCTAGTTTATCTACCTACTGTTGAAGTTATTTAAATGGAACTTAATTGTATTCATTGATTTCTTATTTCTTCATTTTATCAAGAGATAGATAAGCTATCTCTTGTGATATTTCAGATTCTTTTTTTTTTATGAATGAAATTAGACCAGAGAAGCATCAAATAAAAAACAGTCCATGGAAGAAAATCCTGCTACCTGTCAGTGCAATACATAGACATGGCTTCTAATTTAAGTTCTTGAAGTCATAAGATAGGAATCTAGGAATCTTGACTCCAGATGTTTTGTCATTAGTGAGGTTAGTCATGAGCTAATTACTTTATTAGAAATGTCATCTCTTCTATTTTTCAATGGATATATCATCACCTCAAGAGAGTCAAGACATGAGGCAGGGTAAAACTGCTCAGTGGGGAAGAGCTCTAGCTTTATAAGCAAGCATGAGGACCTGAGTTCAGATTCCTAGAACTTACCTTAAAACCTGTGCAGCTAGCCATGAAACCTAATGCTGTTGGGGACAGAGATAAGAGGACTGAAGAGCCTTGCTGGCTGATTGGCACCTGAGCCACAAGTTCAGTGGGAGACCCTATCTCAGGAAAGTAAGGTAGAAAGTGACAGAGCAAGACAAAACTGTCTTCTGTATGCATGCACAACCATACCTCACCCCCACACACACACATACACACACATAAACAAATAGACACACACACATAGGGGCAGAGGAGAGTGAAGTTTGTTATTTCCCTGTGATGGCATGTAGCAGTGCATTTTTTTTTTAAACCAGGTAAGCAGATGGAATAAAAAAAACTGTGAGGCCATCCATGGCAGAAGAGAGTCAGACATGGATCCCTCTGTGTGCAAAGACTTCATAGTCAATGATTTCAAGCACAACTGATTTGCTCACAATTCTCTTGGCCAGTTTACTTGGCTGGAGTTGGATAATGTACTTAGTAGGTCACTGCTGCTAATAGGATCCTGAAGAATCCACTTAGAGATAACAGTACTGGTTTGCAGTATCGGGCAACTGTCTACTATATATGGAAAAACACACTCTCATCCAAGTTTGCTTTGCCTATTTTCATTGCATCTTTGAGGATAGTGCTTTAGGTTATGTCTGGATCCTAGTGACAGGCTTAGGAACTTAATTGGCTTAATCAGAAAAGTCAACTTATTTGCCTATCCTGTAAAAACAGAAAGAGCTCAGAGCTGGATGGAAGAGCAGGCTACCTGTGCTCTGTGAAATCTTAGTAATTGATGTTCCCTCAAGTACATTCTCTGTCCGCAAGGTAAAAGATTCCCTTTTGATGGTGCAAGGTGGCAACTTTCACATGCCAGAAAGCAATATAGAATAAAGGGTTAAAAGGAAAGATCCCAGAAGCTGCTTTGTGATATTTTTGCTTTAATAGCTTTGGTCAGGGCCTCAATATATATATATATATATATATAAAACCAACATGTAAAGGAAATAAGGAAATGAATCCTTTCTCTGACTGAACATGGTTGAACTCAACCCTCTACCAGATGATTAAAGAGAAGATTGCATACTGGGATAAAGTTTATACCCCAGGTTTTCCTTGTCTGTTATTAACAGCACCATAGAATCAGTAGGTTACATGTTAGCGTTATAATGAACCACTGTGCTCATTGATGAGAACTGTGCAGCTCAGATGAAAACTAAGGGCCATGAATCAGATGCGAATCCAGAGTTTCTCAGATACAAAAGAAAGAGAGCATCAATGTCTTCCCTTTATTTACTGTAATGTCTTACGTGATTGATATATTCAACTTATTGAGCAATAGTAACTAATACTTTGGGACCACTTGATAATGAGTACAATCAACTCTTATTAATGAAACTATAGGGTGAAAGAATTGAGTGCACAATTGCCAGTATCTATGCTGTACCTCTCTACAACTTGACTTTCCCTACCGAAAGTAAGCTGAGATATGCATGCTTGACTGTGAATAAGGGAGAGTCTTAACAAATTGTTTGAATTTAGTTAACAAATGTCTTGGATTTTCCATGTTTCCTCGTGTTTCATGGAGACAGCCCTATAAGCTCTTATCTGTACTGTTTTTGGTAGCCTCTTACTTATTCATATTGCTTTTGATGAGGAACATATTTATATGAACACATCCCCCTTCCTGTTATTGTAACAAAATGGGACTGAGGCCATCCTTAGATCGATAGGACTTGGGTGGCAACAGGGAGTGTGTTTGTTATTTGCTTAGTAAATGACAGACAGCTCTGAATCTCAGAACTAATGTCAATCAAAGTGGAAAAGTCTGGCATGTTTCTCATTTAGAAATGATGACAGGAGAATGGTGGTAAGAAGCACAGCTTGATATTCCAACTTGGATGTGACAGTTTTCTTGTGATTACAAACAGCAAAGTCATTGTATTGAGAGATATTTTTGTGCCAACTCTTAAATGCTCTTTTGCTTCTTTTTCCTTCCTTCTCTAAGCCCCTCCTCTGTTCTGTGGCTTTTCTTTTGTAACTCCTCCAGACTACAGCTTTGTTCCCCCTTCTTCCACTCCTTTCTGGTCAGGTACTGCTTACTGCTTTTATATGTCGCTACAACTTGCTTCTGTGTGCAAATATAATATTTTGGCTTCTGTGTATGGCTTCCCATGTGAATTCATCTCCTCACACACAATCCCTAGTGTTCCATTACCATCATACAATTCACTCTTCTGGCCCTGCAGTCATTGTTTGCTGTGACATTGTGTGTGTGTGTGTATGTGTGTGTGTGTGTGTGTGCGCTAATGCCATAAATTTCAATGTGACATTTTACATTTTACCATGTGTCAGTGTGGAGAGGTTGGAGATGGGTGAGGGAATGGGAATTTAGAGGGAGATGAACTACTCTGAACAAACATTCATCTTTTCTGAGGACTAGAAGTCATAGTGAAGAAAAATCAGTTTTTGTGCATTTCCATGAGGAAAATAAAAAGGACCCAAAATCTCAATTTCCCATCCAAAGAGAAGAATAAACTTCAGTACGCATTTTTTGAAATGAGGATCCATGTCCACCATTTCTATAGCTCCACAAAATGTCCCAGCATTTTGATCTGAATTTCCATCATTACCTGGAGAGTTAAATGACAATTTATATGGCACTGAGCCTAGATAAAGTACATTTTCTTTTGGGTTTTTTTTTTTTTAAATTAACCTGTAAGTCCCTATAGAACATAGAATTCTGAAATAGACCTTAGAAGTCAGCTAGTACAAACCTTTCATTTTACAGATGAGAAAAATGTGGCCTAGAGGGGTTGAGAGGCCTGTGCAAGGTCACACAGTCAAGTCTACAATTGGGTTTCTCCATCACAGGGGTGTTTTTATGTGCACTGACTTTAAGAACAGTGCCTTGGCAATGGGACCATTTTCAGGAAGGAAACCATTAAAGTGGTTTGTGTCCTGAATGGTAAAATAAAATGACCTATTTTTTACTCCCTTTACAGTTCTGAAATCTACAGTATTGCCATTCGTTTATCTTATGATGGACACCTGGAGACTTTAAAAAAGGCTGTCATTATAAAGCCATGAATGATAGGCTTAAGGTCCCTGTTGCCAAGTGGATGGACTGTTCCCGGGTAGCATGGGTCATTATGAGCTACCTGGGCACTGGGACCTGTTATAATATAGATGGATGGTGTTTCCATTTGTTGCTTTTTCTCACACTTAAGTTCCTTTACCATTTAAGATTTATAAAGTCTCACCAGTCTCAGGGGAGCTGTTCTCAGAATCATAGCACATATAATTGAAAACACTTTATGACCCCCACAGAGCAACAGGTGAGAAGTTACCACAAAGCCTGTTAGGAAACACTAGAGACCAACAAACATGAACAGCCTGAATGGAGTTTCCCTTCCAGACAGGGCTGGCTCCTCTGCTGCCACCAGGGATATTAAACAGAAAACCAAGCAGAGCAATGTTATCTTTGTGCCTGGATTTTGGTTAGACATCGAAGTAAACATTGACTGCAAGTCAATATTTTCATGAAAAGAAGTTCATGTGTTCTGCCCATGAAAACTCATGCCTTCACATATACAAAGCTGCATATGAAATTAAAAACTGAGTTGATCCCTAGATGGTTTAAACATAAAACACTTGGCTGGAGAAGGGGGTATCACTTACTTAGAAGTGATGAGATTAGTTTTATACACTTTATCAAAGCACAGAATTAAGTTACTAAGAATTTAGCCAAAGAAGTTACCAGGTAAAAACCAGAAACTTTCACCCCAGAGGTTCTATTGAGAAACAGAATACGGTGCCCTCAGTTGTAAGTTTGTGTCAAAGTTATCTCAAATTCATTCCCATAGTCATTTAAGTTTGGCTTCAGCTTTACAGAAGCTTTATGAAGAGTGTCAAAAGCAGAATAGTGATTATTTAACTGTCTGGAATGAACTTGATCATACCTGATTGGGTTGAAACAGCAACTGCGCTGCTTTCAAACTCCCACTGACATTGTCACTAATCCGTAAGGAAGTCACAGCTCTGCATTTGAGAGCACCAATGGCAGTGGTTCAATTAGGCTCTGATGGCTGGGTACAATCAGCTCCACACTGACTCCAACTCTGTTCTTTCTGT
The DNA here is from genome assembly GCF_947179515.1 of Apodemus sylvaticus. Lineage (NCBI taxonomy): Eukaryota > Metazoa > Chordata > Mammalia > Rodentia > Muridae > Apodemus > Apodemus sylvaticus. Next base: position 53,808,426 of record NC_067475.1, on the reverse strand, counting down.
ACAGTGTTAAGTCCCAAAGTACTGGGCATTGCCATTGCTCGGTACGACTTCTGTGCAAGAGATATGCGGGAGCTCTCCCTATTGAAAGGAGACATGGTGAAGATTTACACAAAGATGAGTGCAAACGGCTGGTGGCGAGGAGAAGTGAATGGCAGGGTGAGTTGTCCCTTTGATTGTGCCAGTTCTTTGTGAAGGAGAGGGCTGGGTAGTCCCCGGCAGCTATCACATTATAGACTTGTCCTTTCAGCGGTCTGGCTGCCAGGGGCTGGAGGCATGTGTTCCTAGTCAAAATGGCGTGGGTCAATACAGTAGGGGCCAAGGGTTGACTGGCACCTTGGAAGAGTTAAGGAGCATTTTTTTGTTTTTGTTTTTGTTTTTCCAGTAGCTAAGCACCAGGGCACGCAGTTTATATATGCATCAAACATTGCCAAAAGCTCACAATTCCACTTGGAAAGACTGGGCTAGGGTACCTCTGTTCTTCCTCTACATCCTGTCCTACAAAAGAGATGGGAATCATGATGTTGAGCCCCATATTGCTCCATGTGTGTATTCGTTCATGAGCGAGTGGATTCGAGCCCTGCTTAAGCTCCTTTTATTACTTAGTTGCTATCACTGTCTTTGTGAGGCCCATCGCAGCTGCTAAGCCAGTCTTCCTACAGTGGGTATAGAAGCCCAGCATAGAGTGTTAGGAAAAAGGAAATCTCTGTGTGGAGAATCCTTTGAAGCAGTGGAGGTGTTGATATGTCTGTTCCTTGTCTTCCGTAGGTGGGCTGGTTTCCATCCACATATGTGGAAGAAGATGAGTAAAGTCCAATCCAGTGTTGACCCTGCACTAAAATCTCAAAGACAACATTAACAGAAGCCTGCATGGCATTATGCGTTAACTGAAGTGTTTAAAAAGCAGCATTCTTGGCTGTTCAACACCCTCTTTTTTCTCATCCTAAGTCTTAATGCTGGGATTTCTAAAGATGCTGGTGCTGACAGATTAATGGCTTGCCTAGAGCGGTGCAAGAAACAGCCTGCCAGTCTGTCATTGTCAGAAGCCAGGGCAAAACCAACGGCTTTTCTTCCCCTAAAGAGTCCTGCAAACACATCGGATCAGGTTTCTCTTCCTTCACCGGACCAGACACCAAGAACCCAGCCATTAGGAAACCCTTCTTGCATATTTACTTTGTTCTCATGGTTTTTTGATGATACAAAGAAACAGAAGTTTAATTTTTCTTTTTCCCAGCATGAAGACAAAGTAGAGCCTGGCATCTGGGAAAGATGCAGCGTTTCTCGGCTTAAATTGTTCAACAGGTGACTCACTGCCTGGCAAACACTTCTATCCCCAGATGTTACTCATGATAAAATAAAAGAGGCTCATGCTCAGGTTTGCATCCTAAGTGATAAATTACAGAGAGGGTTTTAATTATTCATTTGATGTCCTGATTATATTTCCACACTTCTTTATAAAGAAGAAAAAGAGAAGCACATGAAAGGAAGTGTCTTTGTATTAAAGCTTCACAGCTTTCGTGATTTCATAGGGTGTTTTGCAAATGTCGTGCTTGACAAGGGAAGCATGGCCAGGCAGATCATACTTAGCTGCCAGGAATGCCAGAGAGGTAGAGGTGTTTACAGAGACGGTCGAGTACTGTAGTCAACCCATAGGACATCATTGTACAGCTGCAATAGCTATTAACACAAGCCTTTTCCTTCTCTCTAGAAAGACCCAGGGTATATTTGCTGATTTCCACTCTTTTTTTTTTTAATAGTAGCACAAAAGAGCTTTATTGAGGAGTTGGGAAGAAAGGCACACTGATCCTTCATCTCTGTCTGAGATGGATGGAAAGGCACTTGATTTCTGTGTTCTCCTGACTCCTGTTTTCCCTTCTGAAGCCTTTCTAGCTATGTCTTAACCGGTAGGCAGATCCACCTTGCAGCATGTTTCTTTCTCTAAGCTTTCACTGTGTTCCATGAGGAGTCTTAGTATCTTCCTCCTGAGATGTATGGAGTCCCTAGTTGAGGCTGCAAGCTAAGATACTTAGTCCTTCCATGGTGGAGCATTTCTTTGGTAGCAGTAGCTGGGTTCTGACAAGATTCAGAAAATATTTCTGCTTGGAAAAAAATGGAGGTATTTCTATCTTAGAAGTGATCTAGAAGCTTCTTTTGTACCAGATTTTTTTGCTCACCTCTGACATGAAAGGGCTGAGACCACCTGTTCTCTCCCAGCTCACGGGAGTGCCAGAACCTGTTTGGTGGACACATCTCCCTGGAAGAGACCCCACAGGAGCTAGGACTTCTCATTTAAATAGACTCAAGACCTTTACCTCAGAATTATGTAAACTGTGATTGTGTTTTAGAACAATTGAGTTTTTGTATATGTGTAAATGGTCATGAAAATGTATTTTATAAAATGTCTGTACAGTCTACTTGTGCTGGCAAGGTCTACTCTTGGAATGGGTTCCTACCTATAAGGTCTTATCTGTGTCTTGGGGATGTTTTGTCTGTTAGTGTCAGCAAGTGTTGCTATGGAGAGTACAGCTTCCCAGCGACTGGAACACTCCTGTGTACAGTATTGTAGCATGTATTGTTTATTTCAGTCAATAGACTCCCTGCCCCACAAGTGGTATGTGGTATTCCTGTTGCATTTCATTGGCCTCAGAGTTTCATAGCAGAGGATACAAGAGCCTCTTTTCATGACATTACCAATGACGACTTTGTCTACATTTATTACTTTGTATTGGCGATTTTAAATGCCATGATCTGTGTAGATTTCTAATACCAAAGACAGACATAAATGTTTTCCATACACTCTGTCTTGCCTGTCCGTAGCCCTTGAGTCATATGGTGAGTTACAATGGCATTTTACTTTGTAATATTTTGTAAATATGTCAATAAAATAGTTACTACTTACATTAAGAGTATTTCTTTTTATTTATTTGTGTGTGTGTGTGTGTGTATGTGTGTGTGTGTGTTCACATGTGCATGTGTGCACATGTGTGGTGCTAGGGTTCTAACCCAAGGTTTTCTGCATTCTATGCAAACAGTCTATGATTTCTTGAGGGTTGAAGACTCTTATCTTTGAGTGGTCTTATACCATATATACCAATCTCATAATTAGCTAAGGATTTTGGTTGGGCATAGTTCAGAATTGCTATCAAAATTATCAACAGGGAACCATAAGCCATACTCTGCATTTGCCAGTAGCATCTATTCTGTATGCTAGTGAGATGCTACATGGTATTCTAAAGCCTGTATATGCTGTTAAAACCACTTCATTATCCTGCATCATCTCTATGTTCAGGTGAGAAAGCTGAGGCACATTATTAGGTTACAACATTCCAAAGGTCACATGGCTGGTAAGCAGGTGACAAGTCATGGGCCATCTGGCTGTTGCCAGTATAATCATTGCCTGATTCTTATACACTTCATAAGGGGGGAAAAGTAAGAGTATTTTGAAGCTCACATTGCCAAGAAAAAGCTATTTGATAAATATATATGAAAATGTGTACAGAATTCAGAATTATTCTGTTCCTCCTAGTCTCTAAAACTCTAGCTTATATGGAGCCAAGTTTGATCATCATCAAATAGACAACTAGATAGTTACTATTTAACTTTTTAATTCCCTAAACATAAATCAGACTCATTTATTAGATTGAAGTGGAAAGTTTGTGGGTTCTAAATGAATCCCTCTGAGAAGGGAATTGAGTCAACTGATGTCCTGGGAAGACTGAGTTTCTGTATCAGTTAGATCTGGGTTCAAACCCTAGTTCTGCCACTGACTCTCCAGAGTAAATGTTTGTTTATTGATGATGAATGATAATTATGTGAGAGCTGAAGAAGACAACATATGAAAAATGCTATTTGTATGAACCCTGGTGCATAGTAAGTATTTAAAATAATCTTGGTCTCTCCCTTGCTTCGTGAACCATAACACATGTACTCAGACGCTAAATTATGAGCTTGCGGCCTTTGTTCTGAGTACAATAGAGAGTGTAGGCTTTGTTTCTTGCATGTAGCTTAATTTTCAGCATTCAAATGATAGGCAGACTGAAAGATATATGTTCTGAGAGATTAGTATGCGAAAGCACAAACAAGCTCAGATGCGGCATTCACAACTCCGCATGCTTTCAGCTAAGAAGACAGGATTTTCAGCCAGCTCAAACTCCTTCAAACTCTCTTCATGTGTCACTTCAGGATGCACTGCAGCTAGCTCCCTGGGATTGCTTGGGCCCTGATGAGGACGTGATACACCTGTCTGGGCTGGCAGACTCTGAAAGGCTCTTTTTTGAAGTAATGAACAAGTGCCAGAATGGAGGTCGCAAAGAATGCTCTCCCTCATTAGGGCCCCATTGATTAGGCCATATTGGAGGAGCGGGGGTTGTACAAGAAAACTTGTCCTTTGAAGCACTCTAGATTCTGTCTTAGTCAGAAAATTCCAGAATTTCTAAGCACAGTGTAACTGTAATTAATTTCAGAGGCACATGGCCAGATGGCAAGAACTCTGGGTGTCAAGTTAGAATGGACATAAAGTCACCTCAGAGCCTATCTCGCAAGTCCTGTGCAAGATGGACTCCAAAATAGCCCAGTGTCCAAGCTGGGATCTGGCTTGTTCATGTCATGATGATAAAAGGTGCTGGCAAGGAAAGGCTCAGACCTAGATTTCTTAACTCTAAGTCATATAAACATCCTCTAAAAACCTCTAAGCACTCTAAAATCCTCTAAGTTACTTTTGACTTTCTAGTTCAGTGGTTCTGATCCTGTGGGTCCATGACTCTTTAAAGGGCTGATTTACCCTTTCACAGAGGCTGCCCATCAGAAAACACAGATATTTGTATTACAATTCATAACAGTAGTAAGATTACATTTACAAAGTAATGAGGAAAATAATTTGGTGGTTGTAGGTCACCACAGAATGAGGAACTATATTAAAGGGTCTCAGAATTAGGAAGACAGATTGTAGTTGATTCTACAGTTCCTCTGGCTTTTCTTCTGAGACTCACCCTGTAGGAAGAATGTGTTAATGGGTGTGACTATCAGAAGACTCTAACATTAATTCATGGTCTGATCAAAGACGGCTTGTAGGTTTGCTTGTGCTCTGAGTGACCCCCTCTGAGAAAGGAAGGATAACCTGTGGACACCAGCCATTTATTGTATGTTACCTCGTTCATCTCCCAGAATCATTCTGAGAGTCCATGGAAGATTGATCTAGTCGTCTTTGAATCATAAAATCTCTAGCTCTGGCTAAGTGCATCTTTTTATACGAGAACTCTTTATAAAGGCTTTGCGCTGTTTCACTCTTTCACATGACCCACCTCTCTTGTCTATGGCAAATGGGTGGTTAGGGATTTAAGCTTAGACACAGCCTAGCTGTTGCTACCACTGTCTAGTATTGCAAAAGTTGCCCATGTTGCTCATCCTTCTGCATCTCTCATAACAGGATGACAGTAGCAGCTGGCTGGGGAGGACTGGATAAGCTAATATGTGTAAAATGTTTAAGAGAACTGTCTGGCAGACATGGTGCCAATGGAAGCATTTTTTAATTGCATCTTGTCTACTATTTTAATATACACATAAAACTAAGTGTTACAAATTTAAAATGTTAACATAGATAAGGAAATAAAATGTGTTTTTAACCTTTGGAAGAAGCATCTTGACTTCCTATCCATAATCCCTTAAAAATTATGCACAAGTGGAGTGCCAATCAAATGCTCTACTAGAGCATGGTGTATCAGTTAGCTACTGCTATGTAACAAATTACTCCAAAACTTCACAGCTGAGGGCAGCATTTGCTATTGTCCAATTTCTGTGGGTCAGAAACCAGGGAGTAGATTAGCTGATTATTTTCAGCTCAGGATTCTCCTATGAGGCTTCAATCAATGTGCTTCAATAGCCAGAGCTACAGTTTCCTCCTAGCCTAGCTGGGATTTAAAAAAAAATGTATCCTCATCTTCCTTGCATAGATTTCACATGGTTGCTTCATGATGTGGTAGCTTACTCCACCCAGAATACACATCCAAGAGGGAAAGCATGAGGGCACACTGGATGACAGCTCCTCTTCTTACAATAGTCTCAGAAGTGACATCCAGTCACTTCCACACTGGCTTATTAAATCCAGCTCCCTCTCCAGGGAAGGCATTACACAAAGACAAATACGAAGACCTAGGGTTCTTAGAGGCCTTCCTGGTAGCTGCCTACAATAGACAGGTGAGCTGAAATGTCCTGAAGTTCAGTAGGATGACTGGATGAAAGACATGGGTCATTTGAAAAAGAAAAATAGATAAATCTGTATTTTAGGTTTTACTAAAAAGCAGTCCCTTGAGGATTCCTTTGATCTGTATCTACTGAGTAACACATCCATCCAAAACCATTTTCTACAGAGGTTCAAGGATGAATCGGGGTGGGCATATCTCCCTCAGGAAGACTCACTTTTTTGCTCTTCTTCATTTAAGAAATTCCTTTCTTTATCCTGGGGCATCTAGCCTTCTCAGGACCAAGGGCCTCTCCTCCCTTTGATATCCAACAAGGCCATCCTCTGCTGCATATACATCTGGAGTCATAGGTCACTCCATGTGTACTCTTTGGTTGGTGGTTTTAGTCCCTGGGAGCTGGGGTACTGGTTGGTTCATATTGTTGTTCCTCCTATGATGCTGCAAACCCCTTCAGCTCCTATCTAGCTCCATTGGGGACCCTAATGGTTGGCTGAGAGTGGCCCCCTCTGTATTTGTCATGCACAGAAAGCACCACCCCCTGTACAAACTGTAGTTTCTTCAGGAAAAAAGAAAGGAAGCAAAAGAAAACTTCCTTTCTTGAGATTCAGAATGTAGAATAGAAGACAGTTCCTGATATGTAAGAAGTGTGCTCTGTAGTGTAGTCCTAAAAAGGGAAATGCAGACATTAGCTGGGCCTGACTTGGAGTGGGACCACTGAAATTTTAGAACTATAAGAACTTCATGTTTCTGGAAATCACTTTTGTCCTCCTGTTTCATTCAACAGATATGCTTTAAGTGTTTTCTACATAAAGTCCAGTCCTAGGCTTTGGAGCACAACCACAAACTTGACACAATTCCTGTATCTGAGAAATGTAGGTCATTATATATTTACAAACTGGAGTAAACAGAAATAAGCCAGAAAAATACATTTACCGCTCAGTATTATTCTTGGGAGGTGGGAGAGAAGAGCATTATTTGGCATGGATGACCAAAGATATCTATATGATTGCTTTCCCCCTAGAAACCTAGTCTAAGCGATAAAGGGAAAACAGCAGGAATACATGACCACTTAGTGTTTCGAGACCCTTGGGGCTCAGAGCAGCTAGAGAAGAAAGAGAAGACTAAGGCACAATGTCTAAAGATCTTTCTGCGAGGTTGGAGGAGTAGTGGAAGTGGCAGATGTCATAATGAGAGTGGTAGGAACCATGGGAGGGACTCAAGAGGACTGTGAATGAGGTGAACGCATTGACATTTCAGAAGATTCACAGTGGAAGTGGAGCTAGCCTTTCCCCAAACTCCTGCACTCCTGGGGCCAGCACACATTTCAGAAACACATTATCTGTAGACACATGCTCAGAGCCTGCTCCTAGAGCTCACTTTCAGAGTTTCTTGGCATGTTGCAGCACAAATCTAATTTACACTGTATGTGTGTATCTCTGTGTGTGTGTGTGTGTATGTGTGTGTGTAGGTGTGTGTGATTGTGTGTGCACACTTTCAAATCCCCACTTCTTATACAGGTATAAAGTCACACAGAATTAGAGACCCGAGCTACTCATAATTAATTGTGAGAAAGCAGGTCACATTTGAGAAACCAGGAGTTAGCACTTGGACAGATGAATTTGAAGGGTGGATCACAGTTCAATTTATAATTATCCTCTTCCTTATTTTTCTTCTGATTATTAGAGATTTTTTTAATGCAGATATTTAACAGATATTAAAAGGGCCAGCGTGCTTGGGAAGAGAGGAGTGAGCCAGTCTAAGAGAGCTTTTTACTTAGCAGAATGCATGCAGCATCTGTCAGTCTGGCCCAGCCCTGTGGGGGTAACCAAAGGCTCAGCTTTGGTCGCTCTCCTGGAGACAGAGCATCTCTGATGTTATCTGCCTGCTTCTCAGGCCAGCATCCCCACAAGAGAATTACCTGTTTCTAGCACCCTATGTGTCAGGATCTCACACCCACTTGCCAGTAGGGGAAAGCTCCCAGGTACTTTTGTGTGAGTGAGCTCATTAGGAACAAGTACCCTATTTAAATGAATTAATGAAACACTCCTAAATTCTGTGCAAATTAGTTCTGCATAATATGTCCAAGAGGAAACCTTGTGCTGTGGTTTCTCAGCGAGGTGGGAAATGCCCTCAGCATTTATTACACTTAATGATTAGATATTGTTGCTTACTGGTTTGAAGGAGAAAATTTGCATTAATAATATCTGAAGCGATGAATATAAATTAGTGTTGAAAAATGTTCCCTTTACCTTTATTCGGCTTACTTGGTACTTCTTACCTGATTTAGTTTTTCTTTTTTTTAAATCTTGGTTTTAAGGACCTACCTGAAATAGGTATTGAAAGGATATCAAGGAGACAAAAGAGGAAAGTGGCAGATAAACCCTCAATAACCCGGGAATGATGCATTTAGCTATTTAATATCAGTTCAAAGCTGAGAAACAGAAATGCCCAGAAGAAAATCTAATGTTCCCTCTTGGGACTTCTCAGCACAGCCCCAAATACAATTCAAACCATGCAGGGGAGAAGAAATGAAGTCTTTTTCTTTATTTCATGTAGATAGTATTTTCTTTTGTTTTCTGTTTATGAACTTTCATGATCACATGGTCAGCTATTTTTAACACAATTAGTTGCAAGCTTGTTAGGATATTCATACATTACTCCCTGCAGTTCTGCAAAACAACTAACAAGGAGACCAAAAGGCACAAGGATGTAGAATCCAACAAACCAGGCCCGGTCCTGCCTCTTCTGCTGGGAAGCCAAGATGGGAGGAGAGGTCCAAACCTCTCTGAGGCTGTTTCTGTCTTCCTAGAATCAGAGTGCTCACTTCAGGAATTCCTGTTCCAATTTTTCTAACTCTCTACCATTGATCATCAGGCCACTCAATGGACAATTGTGACTTGTTCACAGGGAACCGTGCTTGTAGATGGGACAAAGAACTGAGGTACAGATGAAACTGGGTGGACAATTTTAAAGGGCAGAAGGTTTGAGTTGCTTTCTTCTGAACAGCAGCATCTTTTACATCTTGCCCCAGTTCAGCAAGATCTCACCTAGGCCAACGCTAGGGATGGCGCTGCTGGACGTGAAGTGGGCCCTTTCTGCCCTGCCGATTAATATCAAATCAATTCTCAGAGATAGGCCCACAGAACAACCGGAAAATATAACTACTTGAGGCTCTTTTCAGGAGACCTTAGGCTGTGTCAAATTGACAGTTAATGCTCACTAGGACACCTTGATGCAGAATAATAAAGAATATTACAATAGTGGGGCAAGAAACAGGATTGCATCTGCTTACTCAAGGTATCATTGTGGCTTTCTAGTGGAAGCTTCACTATTGGGAGACCAGGGAAACAGAGTGACCACTACTGCATAACCCCAGTAAGAAATCCCCATGCTTCATATTATGCCATTTTCTTGGCTATGACATAAATACAGATTTACGAGAAAAAGAAACATTGGGAGCTTTTTTGTTTTGTTTTGTTTTTATTCATTCACCATGTTCTCCAAGGGTCCAGTGTTAACTTTTATTCAAGCAGGGACTCTGAAAAACACAAGACAAAAAATGTTGTGTAAGGGATGCCAACATTTTGGCTTATGATGCTCTCTTTGTGCCTTGATACATGGTTAATTGTGAGCAGCTGACTGAGAGGGAGGGATGATAAATAAACTGATCCCATATACAGATATTAAGCTTGACTTGTCTGTTCAGCATTAAGTTCAAATATCAGGAAGAAAAATTTGGAATAGGTTTGAGGAAAAGAGGTTGAGATAAAAGAAACAAGGGAGTGCTATATATTTGAAGTCATGGGATTAAATGAAATTTTCTTTGCAAATGATTATGGGATGAGAAGTAAGCTCATGAAAACCCCGGGGTACTGACTGGTTAGAATAGGTTAGCAATAGGTCAACAATGGACAAAAATTAGTAGACTGTCTACCAACTTTCCCCATCACACCTACTCATCTACTTAACATCCTCAGCTGTTGCTATGGGAACTGCATCTGTGCTCTGCAAAGCCCAGCACCTCTCTTCGTCAGGGAACTTATTCCCTCTGAGCTCTAGGATACTGTGGCCAATGGTCCTCTCTCTGCTTTGCAATTCAGAGTTCATTTCTATCTCCAATAGAAATAGTCTTCCCTAGGACACACATACCTTCCTTAAATTAAAAGAGCAGCCCCTTTGTCCTCCCCGTGGTTGACTTTTAGCCTCTCTAAATCAAACTCCCCTGAACAGTTTCTTCAGTTGCTACCATTGATTTCTGCACATTTGCTGTCGCTCCGACTTGCTCCCCTCTGACTTTTGGTTTCAATATTCTGTAAAACCTTCTCCCAAAGCTCTCACAGACACATCCAAAGGTCAGCTCTCAGCAGCATTTAAATTGCTGATGATCTCTCGCCTTCTAGAAAATGCTTCACCTAGCTTCTGAAATATCTTGTTCTTATTCTTTTTCTCATCCATACAAGCTGTTATTTGCTGGCCTTTAGAGATGTTCAGTCTTGCCTGGGAACTTGACTGAGTTGGGAAGCACCTAGGAGATCATTAAAGTGTTCTCCCCATGTGTCTGTGAGGGAAGGCATTTTTAGAGAGAATGAAAAGATGTTGGCCTGACCTGAATCTAGGTGTTACCATTCCATAAGCCGGGAACCTGACCAGGGTGAAGGAAGAGGAAACTCCCAAGCACAGACACGCATGCTTTGCTTCCGGGCCCCAGAAAACAAACTGTTTTGTTCCCTCACATCCCTCTGGGCATGACATTCTAGAAAAATGGCATTAAGAAACCCAAAGCTCAGGGAGAGGGAGAGGGAGCAGAATGTAAAGTGAAATAATAATAATAATATAATAATAATAATAATAATAGATGATGAAATCCAACACTCTTAGTCTCATAGAAGGCATTACATTAGAGACCGACAATGGAATTTCAGAAGGCAAGTAGACACTTACTTTCTCAAGAAACTGGGAGTACTCATTTGGTCACGGGATGCTGAACTGAAGGGCGTTAAACACCAAATTTGGTGATTATCAGGCTGATGGTGAATTTAAGTGGTGAAATAGAAATGAAAATGTTTGGAGTGAGTTCCAGATCACATCATAAGTTCTAGAACGTGTATTCAGCTCCTGACAGAACCTTTAAGGTGGGGCCACCAGCTCTTACTTTTTCAGAAACATCTTTTTATGTTCTTTATTTTTCGTTCCCAGTTTTGACGGCATTCCTTAACAAAGAACTAATTTTTTGCCCTGGCTAAGTCACTTCTCACTTGTCGTGTTCCCTCATGGCCTCTCCTGCTTTTCTCCACAGCATTAGCATGCTGTCATTATAAAGTCAGTATTCAGAACAACATCGTCTAGTTGTCTGCTCTTCTACTGTTCTTTAGGCTCCACTAGGGCTGCTTTGGTTTGAGTTTCTAGAACATCGCTGGCACACTAGTTTTTGGCAGAGAGGAAACTTCTTCCTTTCGGGTGGTGCTACATTGAGCCACACCAATCTGGTAGACAGAATTATATTTTCCAGGATTGCATCAGCTTTATGACTCCTAAGTATAGTTACTAAAATAGGGTTTTGGAAAACTGAAGTAAAGCTGTCACCACAGAGATCTTTACAGTCAAATGTATGGAAAGGGGACCAAGCACCAAGATGATTCTAGCATTCTAGCTTGTCCTCTCTCTCTCTCTCTCTCTAGCTCTCTCTCTCTCTCTCTCTCTCTCTCTCTCTCTCTCTAGCTCTCTCTCTCTAGCTCCCTCTCCCTCTTCTTCCCTCTCCCTCTCCCTTCCTCTCCCTCTCTCTCCCTTCCTCTCCCTCTCCCTCTCCCTCCATCCCCCCCTCTCTCTTCTCTATCTCCCTCTCCCTCTTCTTCCCTCTTTCTCTCCGTCTCCCTTCCTCTCCCTCTCTCTCTCCCTTTCTCTCTCTCTCTCTCTCTCTCTCTCTCTCTCTCTCTCTCTAGCTCTTTTGTATGGCTAATTGACTTGACTCACAGGTTTAGGAACCAGATCCACAACCAATTATGGATCCACAACGACAGAGGTTAGAGCCTTATCAAGGTTTCTTTTTGTAGTCTTAGTAGCCCCATGTATTTCCTTAAAAGCCAGTGTTTCAAGAGAATTTGCCAGTAACACCCTTCCCTTTTCTTCAACACTCCGATTTTCAATCGTCTGCAGAATTTTGCACAATTATAGAATGTTCTAATTTTGCAATAAATTTCTAATACAAATTAAACAGCGTGGCTCTAACTTTCTAATAAAAGCTTGATTTTCTAGATTGCTAAGCATGGGCTCTGGTACCTGAAATATATTCTTCAAGGCTGATCTAACCAGGGACTCTGACTTTGTCCACCCTATGAATAGCAGGAATCTTCCTTGAGTGCTGAATGTGGCACTGTGCCTACAGATAATTACCTTGCTCTCCGTTTATATTGGATCCATTTCTATCATGGAAGGCAGAGCTTATTTGTTTTGGAATTCAGACTACTCTAATCTAGATATGGTTTTCCTTTGTGCTCACAGTACTTCTGCCAAAGTCACCATCTAATAGATTTACAGAGTATCTTATCCCCAGTCCACAGGGGATTATTGCTAACCAAGCAATTAATTTTCTAACAAATTAGGTATAACAATAATCTGTGTGAATATAATTTACTTGTCCTACCATAAGGGAAAGCAGATGACCTAGTAAATCTAGACACTCATTTCTGGCAGTGCTGTAGAAATGAAGTAGTATGTTCCAGTACATATACTTTGAGTCATCAACCAATAAGTATTATTTTTCCAGTGGAGGTTGTGGTGGTTTGAATATGCTTGACTTAGAGACTAACACTATTTGGAGGTGGCCTTGTTGGAAGATCTGTGTCACTGTGGGCAAGGGTTTTAAGACCCTTATTGTAGCTGCCTGGAAGCCAGTCTTCTAGCAGCCTTCAGATGAAGATGTAGAACCCTCAGCTCCTCCTGCACCATGCCTGCCTCGAAGCTGCCATGCTTCTGCCTTGATGATAATGGACTGAAGCTCTGAACTTGTAAGCCCGCTCCAATTAAATGTTTGCCTTTATAAGAATTTCCTTGCTCATGGTGTTTCTTCACAGCAATGGAAACCATAACTTAAATAGAAGTGGAGCTTGTTAATGAAAGTCAATAAAATAAATGACTAGAGGTGAGCATTAGAAGATAATAGCACATCCCTGTCTTTGGTCTGTGTTCTTGACTTCCTGTATGCCATAATGTGAGGAATCCCCACGTGTCCTCAGCATCATGTCTTCCCTAATCACTCTAAAACCATGAGCATAACATTGTTCCTGTCAATTATTTTATCATATCAAGAGGAAAAGCAAATTGTAGAAAGTAGAGATGAAGGAGTGGAATAAGTTTTACTGTGAAGAGCTTAAATGTAGTTGTTTGGCACTTGGAAATGGTTTGTGGCAGGAGTTTGAATGAGTTTGGAGATGCACAAAAGAACAGCTTTAGGATGCTACATGGTCTATTTAATGGAGTGTTCTTGGGAATTTGAAAGAAATAAGAATTCTAATAGAAATATGAACAGTAAAGTTCATATTCATTCAATATCAGACAGGAGCAAGGTCTCTTCTTGAAAATGGCCTCTAGAAAATTCTTGTTGACCATGATCTTTGAGAATGTTATGGAATGTTTAGGAGGTGGAGCCTTGAAAGCCTTGAAAAGTTCCACTAAGGGTGGTTTGAAGTAGAGGGCATCACCTCACTCACTGTTTTCTCTGTTTCCTGTCTGGGATCAGCCAGCTTCTTACTCCTGCATCCATGTTTTCCCTGACTCAAAGTTGCCATGGTTTCCTGCAACGCTGGACTCTAATTTTCTGAAATTAAATATTTAAGAGAAAATAAATTCTTTATTTTTTCTCGCTAAGATCATTTTCAATATAGTATTTTCTCATAGCAACATAAAATTCACTAATACACTATAATATCGGGGATTGCTGGCAAAAATGTAGGCAAAAGCAGAACAGGATTTTAAAAGCAAAACATTTAACCAGAGAAGTAGTTTGCTTACATATGTAGACAAAATGACAGTAATTAATAACAAACTTGGTGCTGTTGAAGAGAAATGGTACACTTTGTAGGAGGGCAATAGAAAAATAGAAAAAGTCTTGAAAGGTAAGACTTCACTCATGAAAAACTTCTGAATATAAAAAATACAAACTCATTTAATAGTCTTTGATTTAAAAAGATTCCCCAACAGGAACAGGAGCTATCCCAAAAGCTGCTGCCTGTACGTGAGATATGTTCTTCTAGATAGGCTGCCTTGTCTGGTCTCAGTAGGTGAGGAAGCTCCTAGTCTTGCAGAGACTTGAAGTCCCAGGGTTGGAGGACACCTGGAGGGCTCCCACTCACTCACAGGAGAAAGAAAGGGGAGATGGGGAAGGATTGTAGTAGGAGGTGATCAGGAAGGGGCCAGTAAGTGGGACGTAAAGTGAATAAGTAAAATTTAAAAAATTAAATTAAAAAAAAGAGAGAGATTCATATCTCAAATAGGTCAAAGTAAGAAAATGTTTTCATAGGTGTGGCTATACAAGTTTTCAGAAGTCACTGTAACTGTGAACCAATGAGGTCTGGCTACATATTTGAATAAATAAATAATATTATTATCATATGATTATGCATACATACATAGATATTTATTTATTTACTTATTTATTTATTGTCTTAGTTAGGGTTTTACTGCTGTGAACAGATACCATGACCAAGACAACTTTTATACGGACAACATTTAATTGGGGCTGGCTTACTTACAGGTTCAAAGGTTCAGTCCATTATTATCAAGACAGGAGCATGGCAGCATCCAGGCAGGCCGTGCAGGAAGACCTGAGAGTTCTACATCTTCATCTGGAAGATTGGCTTCCAGGCAGCCTAGAAAATCCCTATGTGCTCCAAGTGGCAGAGCCATAGAAATGGAGCTGACTAAGGCTGTTAAGCTGACTAAGTTTCCATCGTGACACTATGAGATCCAGACGCTGTGCACGAAGATGCAAGACTTAAAAGTGTGCTATATTGGGTTTCAGTCTTGCTTTCCCCTGTTATTCTCATATCAGTCCATTTGGAATGGGAGAGATTCCTCATGCACTACTGTGTACTAGAATTACCTGAAAAGAATACAAGAGTTCCTAGATAAAAGTCTCCCTTGCATCTCAGAAAAGGCATTCAACACTCAGGACATTATTAAGACGTTAGGGATGGAAGACACTTTCCATCCTGAACTGGATATGATCTTAGAGGAACCATTAGAAAGTTTGAGTGTAAATTTTCCCCCTCGGGGTCACATCTGAGGAACTGGTTCACTAGATGCTAGTACTTGTTTTTTCCTGCCTGAATTTGGATTGGTGGGTGGTAGGGAGTCCATCAAGCTTTTAGAAGGTGGGACTTACTAGCAGCATACTGTAAGTAGGAGTAGGGGTTGAGTGTGAGAGCCTTAGGCCCACTTTGTTCTGCCCATTTTCTGTTATCTAAAAATGCTGTGTGAATCTTCTCTGCCACAGTTTCCAGCTCCCACGAACCCAGCAAATCCATTATGCCAGGCCTGCAGTGATGGGCCGAACCTGAGGCTAAAATAGGTCTTTCCTCGCTTAATTAGCTTCTGCCAAGTACTTTGCTACTGTTACACAAAAGTAATGAGTACATCTTATATGTCAGTATTTAAGTCACAGAATAACAAAATAGGCATGTAATTCAGATAGAAATGAAATGTGTCAATAAAATTTGAATAAAAGTATATATAAGATTTTTGTATCACTGAGGGGAAGAGATTATATATTTTCAAATACTTTTATCATGTTCTACATCAATCTGATTTTTCTATTATCTTTAGGAGTTAAATATGCTTAAAAGAAAGAAAGAAACAGAATTCCAGAAGGTCTGCTGTGAAAACAATCTTTTAAAGGAATAGTTGCATAAACAAGATCTGAACAATTGCAATTTTAATAGATAGGAGAGGGAAGTCTTATGGGTCACACTCCTGGACAAGGATCTACAAGGAACTGATGACAACTGGGAAAGAATAATTAGCCTTGCCCTGAGACAAGCTGCCTGATTGGTTGGTTGTCCAATTCAAAGTGATCAGCCCTGAAAACCATAGATACACAGACTCAGCAGTCTCTCCCTCCCCCTCCCCCTCCACCTCCTCCCCCCTCCCCCTCCCCCTCCCTTCCCCTCTCTCTCTCTCTCTCTCTCTCTCTCTCTCTCTCTCTCTGTGTGTGTCTTGCTCTCTCTCTCTCTCTCCCTTCTTCCCACTCCCCCTCCTCCTCTTTCTCCTCCTCTCCCCTCTCTCTATGTGTGTAACAGTAATTACTGGGGAAGAAGAGGCTATGAATTTGAGAGTTAAGGGGACATGGAAGGAGTTGGGAGGAGGGAACTTAGGATAAGCTGGAGGGAAGAAAGGAAAGGGGAAATAATGTAATTATATTAATAAAAAATCAGTAAAATGCAAGAAAATAAACAAACAAAAATGCCAAACAATAGGATGTTAAAGAGAAGCATAGGGATGCTGGGCTGGCCAGGAATGACTGTGATGCTTTCTCTTGGTTGCCAACTTGACAGGTTCTGGAATTATCTAGAAGAGATGAAATCCAAAGAGGATTATTATGTGAAGTGTAAAATGTATTCTCAGAGTCTATGTCACTTCTCAGAAGCCCACATACAAAGAGTGCCTGGGACATAGCAGTATTGCTTTCCTTCCTTGGAATCTCCCTGGGCGAGTGTGCTGGTGCTGCTGCCTCAATCCATACTAACATCAGACGAAACTCCGCCTTCTTAGAATGGTCCAAGCTCTCATCACTGGATAAGGACTACAGAGGCATAAAGTGTTGGGATCTGAGCAGCTGCAGCGTTCTGTGTATAACAAGTGTATAGACAGTTGGACTATCCGGCCTTACTGTGTAAGCCAATCTGATAGGTCCTCCTTTATGAGATATGTTTATATATTACATTACATCAATTTTGTCTCTCTGGAGATCCCCGCCCAACACAATTACTCATGTTGCATTGCTTTGGTTACTTTAAGCAACACATTTCCCAGAATTCCTTTCTCTATGTTTTCAGGCTCCAAATGAAAACATGAGATCTGGAGGCCAGCAAGGAAACAATGGCTCTTTGCCTGGCCTTGGTCTCCGAGTGCGCTAAGTGGTGCAGAGGAGCCCAGTAAGTTCTAGCTTTCCCCCACCTTCCTTTACTTTTAGCTCTTCTTTCTGCTCATTGGTTTGTGGACCAAGGGCAACTGCCAGACCTCATATTCCTCTGTGGATGCTCAGAGGTGGTGATTACAGAGGCAGCAAACACTTTTCCATACACAGCCTTCCTGAATGTCTGTCCATCCTTATGACTGCTCTAAGCTGTCTGACTCATTTCCAACTTCTTTCCCTAGGCCTTTACATGTTCTGTGGCTTGGAGCCTAATTCCTAAAGTGAATCCCCTAGTTCCTAGTGCTCATGGTAACTCTCCTTCCCTGACTGACACACCCATCCAGACACTGAAATCATCCATGAAAATATCCATAACCTTCATTAGCTCCTATACCTAATGGCTTTACCCATTATCTTATGAAAAATATACCAACACAGTTTACTTTTACTTTTGAAGCCAGAGATGAGGGGATGGACAAGTAGCGAATATTTTTTCAGCTAAATTTTGAGGTGTTGCTGTGTTTGGAAGATATTTGCTTCAAGTTGGTGATCATTTTGCCTTAGCCTCTTAAGAGCTGGAACTGTTGGATGGGTGTTAACATGCCTAGTTAGTTTTGTGTATTCTTGTGTCAAGTTACTAGACATTAGAAAAACCAACACAATGTCTAGTGTTTTTTCAGATGTCAGAGTAAGAATTATCAATAACCTCAATCAATGCATCTAGCATAGTTATTTTAAAGAGGCAAATGTAAAAAAAAAAAAAAAGTCCCTGCTGGTGACATTAACTAAACTTTCTGCATTGTACATTATTCTGCTGAGTTATTACTTTTTCTACAACATCAAATCATCATTCATGGTCATTTGACATTTCTTCTATATCACCCTTTGCCTTGCTTGAGAACAAACCTGTGTTTCAGGATCTAAAATATTCATCTCTTAGATTAGAACTAGGAAGGACAGCAAATAATGAAGAATTATATTTGGTAAAACATAAACATCTCTGAAAGGCAATCCAAGAATTTTTCAACAAAATACAAATAAATTACCTAGTCTTCAAGTGTTTATGTTTTGAAATTGAATTATGGGAAGTGATTTTCTTGTATGTCTGTGGGATTACATTTCATGCTGTTTGATAGAATATACATGTAATGCATTGATGAGGCCCCAAAAGAAGCCGCATGCTCCACAAGTGATGGAGAGTTGACAGAGGAGTTGTTCACAGAGCAAAGTAGAAACAATAAATGCTGATAAGGTCTCCTGGGCCAGGAAGAGAGGAGAGCAAAGATCAGCCCCACGAACAAGGAGATTGCACAGAGGGCTAGAGGAGAATTTTGAGGTGGGCCCTGCCAACTTATGACCCCAGAGACTTTGATTCCTAAAGACTATGGCTTTGGCTTCTATGGTTCCCTTCCTCCCTAATGTTCAATCATTAGCCACAGGGTATAGGACTGTGATTAGTACAGCCTACACACCAGGGTCTCAGAGCAGATCTGGGAAAGGTAGAGAATGAATCTAGGGGCCAACAAAGACAAGACCTGCTCTGGATATTGTATCTAATGGTAGATGGAAGACAAAATTGCCATTGTTAGTGACATCTTTCCTGTAGCAAATGTACCTGAAATGGACTATTTCACTCTGTAGGGTACATTCAGGCTCTGTATAAGTTCCACACCAAGGTTAATGAGTGCACACACAAGGGGAAATCACTTGGCTTGAGTATTTCAGTGTCTATTTTATATTTTCATCTTTTTAAGGATGTAAGGGCATAGGTTTGTAATGTAGCCACAATATTCTGTGAATCAACGCTCACTGCTCTTGTCTAGAGCCATCATGTAAAAAAAAGTAAATAAAAAATAAAAGCATTGTCATTAGGAAAATTAATTGAAGAGCACATAAAATTTGATGATGCCTACACAGAGACTCCTAGTCTTCTTAAATAAATTAAATTGGATATTGCTTCTCCCTCGTTCAACTTTAGCATTTTCATTGAATGTCACAGCATTCTAAATATCAAATGATTCTAATGAGAAAAACAATTCAAGCCATTTTAATCAGAGAAATGGCATTCAATAATGCAAAAAGTCTATGTGGAATGATTTGTGCTGGGAATTAACAAGATTTCCCTCTGGCACAGGGTAAGCCGAAGCTCTCCTTCTTCTCTCTGTCCATCTGTTGGCAATGGCAGGTTGGGATTTCCCATGGCTAAGAACTGGATCCCTGGATTCTGTCTATCACTAGAAATGGTAGGCCACTGTTCTGTTGTAACACCTCTGGGGTAATTTGTTTGTCCTTGATCGACTCGCCTGGTTAGTATCTGCTGAGATCTGCTTTAGAGCCTTGTTCCCTTTCAGGCTTTTCCAATTCTATGCCACTAAATAAAATTTTAGCATGAATGGTCATAACCATCCTCTTTGACCTTCAGAAGGAGGGAGATCCTAGGTTAAAAATAAAATCAAACAGTTTTGAGCTGGAAAGATGGCTCAGAAATTAAAAGTGCATGCTACTCTTTCGGAGAGCTCACAAGTGCCTGTTGCTCCAGTTCCAAGAGACCCAAAACACCCTCAGTCTCCAGGGCTCCATGCACCTGTACTCAGAAGCGCACAAGTACTCAGAATCTTACATATTTAAAAAAAAATCAACAGTAGTTTAAGAACTTTATTTCTCAAAGTTTCCACCTACAAAGGAATTTTTCCTACTGAGGAAGATAAACTCGGGCTTCTGGGACTTTAGGGAATTGTTGGAATGAGAGGAAGACAGATGCATTCCTTCTTGAACAAGATAGTCCTTCGTAGTCTTGTGTTTCCCTGATGAGGTTTGTACAAACTTTGTTATGTGTGCCATCATATTACAAATTGTAAAAAATAACAGCATTTTATAAATTTGAAATACAGCTTCATTCAAACATACTGTATCTCTTTATATGTCCTTAGAACATTGCTATGAAATTATATATGTACATAGCATACATTTATAAATAATGATCAAATATGCATATGCGTGTATATTTCTGCACACATGCACACACACACACACACACACACACACACACATTCCTGGTTCCACAAGTAACAAGATTATAAGGGCATGAATCACCAGAAATAAACTTTCTAGAATACATTTTATGAAAAGCAGTCAAACCTCCACAAGCTCTGACTCTGGAATTCAGCCTCAGGGAATTACCCTGGAAACATATTCATGGATGTACACAACTACAGAGCCAGGAAAGGGTCCATTGCGAGGATACCTGTCAGAATGAAGACTCAGGGTGAACCTAAACATCCACAAGGGAAGAAGCTTTTGAGTAAACTTCGGCACAGCCACTGCCTTAAATACCTGTTGGCTGATCACTAGCCACTATTTTCCACTTCTGCTTTCTTAAAGAATCTACCTTTAGTTCTCTAAGACACTTTTAATTCATTCACTGCTGGCTGTCCAAATTAGTGGCAAAGTTTTAATGAACTGCTAATAAAAATACATATTTAGTAAATGTTTGTTCTTGAATGAATAAGTACATAAAAACATTGACATAAAAATGATAGACTTGTAAAGAAATATGTTTGTCAAGGTCATGTACAGACTTTTCTTCTTATTATAATGCTCTACATCAAAAGGTACAACTACCCACATAGTATTTATGCTGTATTTGGTATTATGAATAATCTAGGAATGTTTTAAAGTATGTGGAATGACATTCCTAGGATATATGCAAATATTACATCATTTTATGTTAGCTTCTTGATCTTGTAGATATCACCATCTGAAGGGGCCCCAATCTGCTGTGCCTAGCTCTGGAAAACTAAGGACCATCTTCTACTTCAAGACCACTTGCTGCTTTGTTTAAGCTAGTCTGAATAAGAATGGTTTTATTATTTGTTTGTTATTTTCTTTTGCTTTGCTTTTTTTAATGTTTATCTTTATTTTTTATTTTCTATATTCTTTGTTTATATCCCGAATGCTTTCCCCTTTCCTGGTCCCTCCCCCCCATCGGTCTCGTAAGCCCTCTTCCCTCTGCCCATTTCCCAATTGTTTTACTTTTCAATACAGTTATTGGTTCAGGTACTCAGGCTTAGGTCAATCAGTGCAAGCGATTTTTTTCTTAATGCCTTTTCCTGGGAAACTCATTGAGTTCTTCCAGTTGAATACAGTGTAGGAAACTTGGAAGATGGTCGGAAGAAAGCCCACCTCTCAATGATGATGTCAGCCCACCTGTGTCTCTACAGCTGCCAGCATTTCTGAACCTGTGTGCAGTTTTGTAAGACAGTGAGGCACTAGACAGACATCTTGCATGTGAGCAGCTGAGATGCCTCTCCTGTCCTCTCTCTCCATATTTCTTGTCTTCAAGTGTTACTCATCTGAGAGGTCTAAGCATTCTTAGACACAGATGATTATTTTTGCCATGACTTCTGTCCAGAACCAAGCCTTTAGTTAAAAACTCTAGCAAAGTGCATTCCAGCATTCACTTCCGATCCCACCTGCTCACACCACAGGTCTTTGACACCATGCTTATTTCTTTCTTATGAACGAAGCCCGACAAGATCCCAGACAATAGAGATTCAATTTTCACAGAAGAGAAACTGAATAAGGGCTGAGGGACTGGAGAACTATTTTTGACTCTGACCCTTTCTATCTGTGACCATGGGTAAATAAATTCACCCCTCAGGACCCCTGTTAACTCATCACCTGGAGGGTCTGAAATAGGTGTTCTCAGAAGGCATGTCCAATTTTAGCAGCACTATGTATGAGTGAGACAAAATCGTTGGGAGTTTTTATGCAAACTCGATCTTTATGCAACCCAAGGTCAGCCCTGAAATGTCTTTATTTCACATACATCTTTTAAAACATGCCCTTTAATAAATTTCCTACAAAGCACAAAGCATGAAAAAAATAACAATTAAAGTGCAGTTCTCAGAATACCAAGGTACAGGGCATATTATAAAATGACCTCTATGAAAAGTGCTGATATTATATCTTATTTGACCCACAAATGTGCAATTTCATGTAGCTGAGCCTAATAAAACATCAAAATAAAAAAATAATGTGCTGTATTCATTCTGAATATCAGCAAATTAGGGATAAACTAATATAGTAATTCATGTGTTTCTCTGACTTCAAGCCTTGATGCTGAAATCGTTTGAATTTTATTTCTTTTGGTGGGAATGGTATTACTGCATTTCAGTTTCTGTATGAGACACAAAACAGTGTTGGAAATCACTCTTCATCCTACAACCAGAAAGCTCACCCAGGTCATTTTCCCTGGCACAACAGGGCTTAGCATGCGCCCAACCTGAGCTCTATGATGTTCTATCCTGCCTATATTTGACAGGCCTCTTTATGATAACAAACACTGAGATCCCCTAAGCAGCATGGAGAATGTATTCTAACCCAGTACTTTGGGAGAATAAACATAGAACCCATGCTTATTGCAAGGAGATGGAAATTCCACAGTAGCCAAAGCTGTACATATTTGTTCTGTTCCAGTAACCAGATAGAGTGCTTTGTGTATAACTAAAAATCATTTCATCTTGACTTCATTTTAAAGTATGAACTATGGTGGCCCACTTTATAGGTTAGGAGACTGAGGCACAAAAATACTCTCTTGCCTAAGCTTATACAACTAGCATATGGTCCTGAGAGGACCTGCCTCTGTTTTAAGCTGATGCTTTGCCGCCACCCACAAGCATAGACAAGTTATTAGTGCAAATCAAGATTAGTAACATGCCTGTTATGACATCTTCTCTCTTAATGAACTTCTTTCTACATCTAGAGGCAGGTCAGGATTTCCAGGGTTTTATAGGGTGGGGTAGGGTGGGGTGGTAAGATGTCTCAAAGGGTGAGAGAAATTGCTACGTAAGCATAAGGAGCTGAGTTCTCATCCCTAGCATCCCCAGAAAGACAAACCAAAACAAAGCAAAACAACAAACAAACAAACAACCGGGATGACTGGACACATATAACCCCAGTTTCCGGGTTTAGGAAGCAGGGAGGAAGGAGGATGAGTGGGGCTTGCAGGTCAGTTAGCCTGGCTGAGAAATAGTGACTCCTGGGCTCAGTGAGAGACGCTGTGTCAGAGGGAAGACAATGGAGAGTGATCAAGCAGGGTGCCTGACACCCTTCTCTGACTTTCACATAGGCAGGCACACCCCCCATGTGCATATACAAGCGTGCACCTCATCCACACACACACACACCCACACACACACACACACACACCAAAATCAACTAATTTGTTAATATAAAATGATTTCTAGGTTTGTTAGAAGTCAGTTTGGATTTCATAAATAACCCCACTCTCTCAGATCGCAATGTTTTCTTATGGTATTCCTATTTGAATCTCTGTCTTCTGTACTAGGGATAGATTCTACTTGGAACTATTTCCATTGTTCTTCCAGGTTTAGAAAGACAAGGGAATGCCTTATTATTTAGTAAGTTTATTTTATTTTATTTTATTTTATTTTGGTTTTGGTTTTTTGATACAGGGTTTCTTTGTGTAGCCCTGGCTGTCCTGGAACTTACTCTGTAGACCAGGCTGGTTTCAAATTCAGAAATCCGCCTGCCTCTGCCTCTCAAGCACTGGGATTAAAGGCATGCGCCAACACTGCCTAGCATTTAGTAAGTTTATTAACAAACTACTCCCTTGTCTTAGTTAGGGTTTCTATTCCAGCACAAACATCATAGCCAAGAAGCAAGTTGGGGAGGAAAACGTTTATTGAGCTTACACTTTCATGCTGCTGTTCATCACTAAAGGAAGTCAGGACTGGAACTCAAGCAGGCCAGGAAGCAGGCGCTGATGCAGAGGCCATGGAGGGATGTTTCTTACTGGCTTGCTTCTTCTGACTTGCTCAGCCTGCTCTCTTATAGAGCCCAAGAATACCAGCCCACAAGGGGACCTTCCCCCTTGATCACTAATTGAGAAAATGCCCACAGCTGGATCTCATGGAGGCACTTCCCCAACTGAAGCTCCTTTCTTTGTGATGACTCCAGCCTATGTCAAATTGACACACAAAACCAGCCAGTACATCCGTCTATTCTTAAATTTCTAGCATTATCTACCTATTCTAGATGAAAGAACTGCTCAAAAAGTGAGCCTATATTGACTGTACCTTTCTAATGTGTGTAATTGTCTCCAAGGTGCCCCTTTGAGGAAGTTTCTTCCCATTTCATTGGTGTTAGCAATAAAGAGCTTGGAAATCTTGTCATTGGTGGATCCTCTAAGCTTATGTAGGACAGAGAATCCCAGATAGTAATCTGTTGAGCATTCTTCTGCTGAGCACAAGAAAACACTACTGTTATATTCAAGTATGGACATAGCCGATGAGGCACAGTCCAAGTGACCATGAGCACTCTCCCAGAGCCTTGGCTCTGTGGCCATCTGCAGGGCAGGATGAATCTTTGCAAATTGGGGCATTAAATTTTTTAATCCACCCAAGATCTTTCATAAAACCTTATAGGTGGGTGATGGACTATCTGTATAAATTGGTTGTTTTCCTCAGATGCACTTCTGAATCTGAGAAATTTGCAATCTTTTTCCTTTGCAAGCAAGTTATTTTAAGGGACAGAGTCCTTCCTCCCATCCCCCTAATCATTGTAGACTTAAGGAATACAATGATCCCATCTTTTGTCCATTTTAATACCATCTTTTGTCCACTTTCAGGTTGGGATTTTGTAATTTTTTTTTTAAATTTTAATTGTAAGGTGACATCTGCCCTCAAATTACCCAAAGAATTTGTTTTAGAGACTTACTGGGCTTATGTGTCCCAACCTTAAATAATAGGTATTTCACTACTTTGAAAAGGCCTAAAAGGACAATATCTGATGATGTCCTTGGTGGCCCAGGCACAATGATTTGAATGTGTGCCCGTAGTTATCCCTTGCCTTCTTCATCCAGACTGGAGTCCTTTCCCAGCCCCATCTGGAGCCCTTGGCTCAGTGTTAGAGCAGGACAGATTCCTAGCAGATGGTTTATCAGAGGACCTGGCACATGCTCTGTCCAAGAAAACCTTGTCTAATACTTATGAGTTTGGGAGGGTTTAGAGGAAAGAAGCAGCTCCGTGCCTTCTGCACAAACAGGAGTGTTTTGCTTATTAGAATTTTGAAAAACATGCTCAGAGTAAATATCTAGGCAGCAGTCGTTCTAAAACCCTGGCTCCACAGACCACACTAAAACATCCTTGTAGACCAACTTTATGGCATCTATGAGAGTTGGGATGATGCCAAAACCTTGTGTCTGAAAGGAAGGAGGCTAATCCTAAACTGTATCATCCATTCTGACAACTGATAACTTAATTTAAAAATACAGCTCTGATCACCATGAGATGTCTTAGCTGTGGTATATTGCATGAATTAATAAACTGAAGCCTACTCCTTGTATAGTTTTCTTCATCTCGGTTAATGGTAATTCTTCATCCACACTGGCTCAATCCCAGATCTTTAGACTCATGACTGAGTCCTCTAAAGAAAGAATACAGCATCCCATCTAGCCATACAACCTGAGATCTCTCCCTCTAAAGTCTGCTGCTCTAGTCTTTCTGGTACCATCCTGCTTGAAACTAATATTACCTGTCAGCTCTATCACTACAGAGGCCTACTCTAGTCGTCTGTCTCCTAGGTTTTTTATTTTATTTCATTTTCTGTTGAGTCTAATGACAGAAATTGGTAAAACTCAGGTCCCTGTGCTGAAACTGTCCAGGAACTTCCATTGTTCTCAGGAAGCCCCTCAGACCGACCAGGCCTCGTGTACATCATTGATGTATCTTCTCCTTACGTTCAACTCTCGCTGGCACCTTCTCTAGCCACACATGCCTGCTTCCAGCCCATCAACTCTAAGGAATCCGGAAATGCCTAGCTAGAACCTTTGGCGCTGCCCACTTTGCTGGAGATCTCCTTCTCCAGACATACACCTAGGGTTTCTTTTTTGTTTCCATCTTCTCTGCTCTCAACTAGATCTTCTCTAAAATCCTGTTTTATACCAGGCGGTGGTGTCACACACCTGTAATCCCACCACTCTGGGAGGCAGAGGCAGGCAGATTTCTGAGTTCGAGGCCAGCCTGGTCTACAGAGTGAGTAGCCAGGGCTACACAGAGAAACCCTGTCTCAAAAAAAAAAAAAAATCCTGTCTTACATCTTTTCTGAAAACTTCTTTAAAATTTCACCCTCCTCTTAACACATGGTTTTCCTTTTCTACTACTATTTATCTTAGCATGTATGACCACATTCATTATATATTTTCATTTTTAACTTTGTTTTTATTTGTTTCTAAAGGAATATATATTCCTTAAATCAGGAAGTCTTTTCCTTTTTCCAAAAAGGAGATGTTTTTCTCTTTGTTTGTATCATCAGTAACAAGAATAGAACCTGAGACAGACTAGACCTTCAAAAGTATTTTTTGAATAGGTGAATCAGGTATCTCCCAAACATATGGCACATATGCTACTCAGTTGGCATACAGTGACATACAAAAGAAAACAGGATCATTGTGACCTTATTGATCTTCCCATCGCATGGAAAAGAATATTTAAATTTAATGATTAAGTAAGTAGACACAGAAATGAGAAAGAGCTGAAGAGTTTGAGAAACTAAAAATATTGTTCTAAGCTGGAGAATAGAGTCTGAGAAATATGAGAGTGAAGTTAAGCCCTGCTGAGGTTGGAGCAACATAGGCATGTGGACATTATCACCAGTGAAGAAGCAGAAGACAAGGAAACTATGGGCATGTAGCTGGAGGAGTGCTCCAACCTTAATCACGGAAGGACTGTAAGCAGACGCGCCAGATCCCTGTGTACCCTTTGTTATCGTTCCTCTGACTACAGCAAGATAATAGGAGGAGGAGGTAAGATAGATGCAAGAGTTCAGTATGAGGGGTTTGGTGGAGTGCAAGAAAGCAATGATATTCAGAGAACAGGATAATCTCTAATGGAGAGGGTACCCAGTGCCTTCTGAGGTAGAATTTGGATGGGCATGGTTGGTATGATTGGTATGATGGGAATGATTTGGTTAAAGAATGAAAAGAATCAATGATGATTGGCTCTGTTCCCCCTATATCAGGAGGATATATAAAGATGATCTGTAATGCCAAATGATTAAGAGTGGGGTAGAAAGAGGTAATAGATCAAGGGTGGCCTTTGGACATGCAGATCCCTTTGGGGACATCCCTATGTCAGAGCATATCTGTGCAGACACTATTGAACAAGATCCTTCATTTACACATAGGTGTCATTCAAAACCTTGAGATAGATGGAGTCACTGGCCAAGACCTGAGATGATAAGGGATGTGTGAGGCAGAGCACTTCTCCAGCATTGCCACGTGTAGTTGAATAGTAATAAAAGCCTTTGTGGACATAGGCAGCAAACATCTTGTCAAGAAAAGCAAGAAGGAGGACTGGATAGAGAAGAGTGCAGCCAATTGTTCTAATTGTAAGTAAAAGACCAAGCGATGAGAAACTAAAAGTGAATATAAGAATGAACAATATGGAGGCTGATGGTGAGGGGTCTTTCATGTGTTGGGGGAGAACAAGAGAGTTGGGACAATTTTTAGACAGGAAGGTGAGGAGATGGTAGTAGAAGCAAATGCCCTTCGTGAAAATTAGCTGTGACATCAGAAATGTACACTGCTGGGGAGCTAAGAGGTAGATAGAGGATTGCATTGTTTCTAAAGAAAATTGAGACTTCAATAGGTTTAAGTGTATCCAGAGACAGCAGCGCCTAGGGAGTGGTGGCAAACAGATTATCAGCAGCATAAAGGTCAGAGAGAAAGAACTCACCAAAGGAGAATGGCAAGGGCTTAAGCAGGATTGGATTTGGCCCAGCTGAGAAACAGAACAATAAGTGTATCTGAAACCTGGTGACAAGGGTGGAGATGACCTTGACTACTTAGGCTGTTCCAAGAGTGTCTTCACAATGGTAGTAGCATGACACCCGTCTTTCTATTAACTGAGACACTAAGCCCTGGGTTGATTTCCACCAGAAAGGTATAATCAAATGTCACATGAATAAAGGTGTTTGCTACACAGCTCAGGTGAGGGAAGACTTTCTTCATTTCTGACCTCAGAACAAGGGTCATCCTCTCTTTTAGAGTGTTCCTCTATTTCCTCACCTAACTGAAGGTTTTCAACATGCTCAGATTCTCAAATTCAGAAAAGGATGCAAGACCAGCCCTGCATGGCAATAAAGCACACCATTCAGAGAGGGAAGTGTTTGTTTGTATGATTGACAGAATGCTGTCCTGTGTGCTGGAATACAAGACCACTAAAGACCACCTCTGTAGACAGAGATACAGTCCTCTCATTCTATCCTGTCTGCTTCACTGACATCGAGTCAAGGTCCTTCTGACTTGGGAATCGCGATATTCTGGGTATGCTGGGTCCATATTAAACTCAGTCTTCTCTCCCTCCAGGACAAAGGGAGTTCCTGGTACCAAAAACTAGTCCTGCAGCTCTCTTTCTTTTCCTAGGAATCTCTTTGTTTTTCCTCCTAACTGTATGTGGTCCTTCACGGAAACACCACCTTTTCAGCATTACTAAAATTTCAGTACTTTAAGCACTCAGCAGAAGTCGATTGTTCTGTGGCATAATGTCTATTTTACTTAATCTTGCTTACTGCCGTCTCCTCCTCTGAAATTACATCTCCATGTGGGCAGATGGTTAGGTCTAGTTTCTGTGCCGATAAGTCCCTGGCACTTAAAACAGGTAAGTGGGGTTTAATTGTGCTTGAACACTTTAAGGAGACAGTGATGAGGCTGATTTGTAACTCTGGCACATAGACATCCATTAATTAACTGCCGAGTGAATGAGCGTGTAGCCATTGGTCTTGGGTAGGAGAAAAAAAAAAGACATCTCTTTTGTTTGTACAAGGCGGTAGCAGGGAGGATGGGCTTACTGATTTGTGAGAATGATTTTCAGCTGTTCCAGCCGGATGGTCTTTGCTTTCTTTGCAAAGTCAAGACGGAAGTGTGTGTAGAGCTGAGAGGTTAGCAGAAGAATGGATGGGGACGATTCACAGTGGGTATGAGGGCACAAAGCAAAATTAAAAGGCCACAGAGACAGCAATGTTAACTGGCAGTGCCGAGGATACGGCTGAGTAAGGGGACTGTGGTTTTATAGCAGTGCTGATGTGCTTGGTTCGGAAATGTCTTACATGCGCAATCAGCTGGCCAGGTGCAGGTGTGGTGAAAATAAAGCCCTGGAATTGTGGTGGGGAGCTGCTGTGCCTGCAGTTAGTGGGAGAGAGGAGCTGTAGGGGAAAATCAGTGAGCCAGAGCTGGATTGGTAAATTCAGGAGGAGTTGGATAGAGGAAGGGCTGAAAATGGGACACTGGCTCGAGTCCTGACACTTGGACCTGTGTGGCAGAGCCTTGTCTCCTGACATCTGTGTTTGCTCCCTATTTCATCACTAGAACCCCCAAAGTTGACAAAGGTATCTGGTTCTATCCCACCTATATGCAGCCCAACAATATTCCTTCCACTCTTCTACATGGCAGGCAAGAATGAGAAGCGGAAACAGGGAAGCAGAGCAGCCTAGGGTTTGGCTGATCTGAGGATTAAAGTTCTTGTGAAAGAAGTACAGAATATAGATCAAGGGGAGTGTGTAATTAGTTCAGTTGCAAAGAGATGTTTAGATGTAGAGATGATACGGTAGATCCTGATTACAACAGACTATATAGTGTTGGAGCAAAAGATGGATATTTCTAAATTTGTATTTCATGTAGGTGGCAAAGGTGAGCAGGGGAGAGGGTCAGAAAGAGATTGGGTTAGGGTGTAACACAGGGAATGCTTGTGTTGATGAGACATTAGAGGGACATGCAAGCAAGGAAGCCAGAGAGAAGACTTGAGGGAGGTAAGAAGAGACAGAATGGTGATCCGAGACAAGGGGAAGGAAACTGGAGTGGGGGAGTGGAGGGGGGAGAGTCAAAAGAAACATGAACTACACCAGACATTCTTACATCGGCACTGAGAAGGGAGGCTGGGTCACAAGGCAAGGACCATGGAGAAACAGGGCCACTACAACTTTACATAAGCAGTATAGATACTGCAGAAATGTCCCATGAATTCTACCCCAAGGCCCAGACTCCCTTCAATTTTTGTGGATGGAGGTTGGAATTGATGGTTATTTTGTTCCTCCTGGTTCTAAAAATAAAGACTTGCCTTTCCTCCACCGAATGTTTTAAAGTTGGTTCATTAAGAGTGGCCCCTGGTTCCGGAAAGACTCAGTGTAGCAGTATAAGGCAAAACCAGAACAGGGAAGTGGGAAGGGGTGGGTGGGAGAACAGGGGGAGGGAAGGGGGCTTATGTGACATTCGGGGAGTGGGGGACCAGAAAGGGGGAAATCATTTGAAATGTAAATAAAAAATATATCGAATAAAAAAATATTGCCCTCTGAACAGCCTGATATATATATAACTTTGGTCTACCAGAAGACTTCTCTATAAAGAGAGATAGTGTAAGCATTTCCCTTTGTCTGGTAATGTTTTAATCTAACATCTAATCTAACCCCACCCCAGGCTGCCCTCTCTGTCTCTCTGTCTCTCTCTCTCTCTCTCTCTCTCTCTCTCTCTCTCTCTCTCTCTACTATAAGTCTGCCCTAGGAAACAGTGGGAAATTTAGGGATTTCCTAAGTCATGCCCATCATTGACAGTGGCTTCCACAGATATCATGGCGCCACAGAAGAGACAGGATGACTGTCCAAAGCTATATTGGAAAATTTCAAGTAATCAGTGGCATCTGAAGTATTTTTAATCCAACAAGTCACATATCCTCCAAGAGTAGCCTCATTCTGGTTACTAATTCTGTCAAGTTTCCCAGTGGGGAGTTTTTTGACAGAAAATGTCTTCCCTGGTTTACATTCGGGTTTCACTCAGTCTTTCAAGAGAGGAAGTAACTGACCTTGGAAGCCAGGGAATGAGTTTGTATCTCACACTGTTTATTAGGCAGTTTCTGTTCTTGGACAAGTGTTCTACCACTCATTTGACAGGTTCAGGTCTAGAGTCAGGGATTAGATCTAAAGAATCACAAAGGAGGGCTTTGGGGGCTACTTTGAGGGAGGCCATGTTCATATCCCACAGAGGAGGTGTCAGCCATGTTCCTTCACACTTGCATTAGTCCCTAAAAGTGCTTTATGGTTTTTTTAGGCCTTAGCATAGAACCTGCTTCTCCTCCTATTGTTCTTGAGACTCATCTCATAGTGTGTTCTGAATCTCTGTTCAAATACCTGGGTCGATTCTTCATCAGCTCCTCATCTAAAACTGTGCTCTCCTCACTCCATAGTCTCCTGCTGCCACAGTCCTTTCATACTGAGTTCTTCACATTTAGTACATCACATATTTACTTCCTCTCTGGCATATGATCCTGTTCCCTACAGTTTCTGGAACTCAAACCCTAAAAAGAAGGGAGTGTCCCTGCTGTGTTCCCTGGCACATCCTGAGTGCCTGAAACAGTGTATAGGACACAGAAGCTATCCTCAGTAAACTGTTTATTAAACAGAGTAAGTAATGAATGGACTGTGATATAATTTCTAAATTCCAGCTGTAAAAAATATCTCCAAGGAGAAATTAGAGTGTGGTTGAGATGCTCTCAGAGTGTAGTTAGGGAATACCTTCTAATGTTCTCTGCGACACACTAGAGTGAATATGTCTGGCAAAAATTAGTTGAAAATTTCAAGATAATGAGTAGAAAGGATTTTGAACACTCCCAACACAAAGAAATGATAAATCCCTAAAGAGAGGGATAAATCAAGTATCCTGATGTGATCATACATGTGTTATACATTCATTGAAATTTCACCATGCCCTATAGGTAGGTGTGGTGTAAAATGTTATCTCCATTTTTTAAAGGAATCTTCAGATATAAATAGGAGAGCCTGATGAATTGCTTCTATTGAGCTGGCTTGCCAAGCAGCCTTGTCAGTATGGGATTTGCCACTGGTATGAGATGCTCACAATCTCCCCTGGGTCACTACACGGTTTTCCCACTTGTGGCTTTAGCATGTCAGCCAACAGAGTCATGTTTCTATTAAACATGAAAATAATTAAATAATATAAAAGGCCTTAAGTTTTTTTTCTTTGTCATATTCTTCAAGTGTAACTTGATGACATTCTAAGAATTCAGAAATCCCATATGGCTTGTAGCTCCCATATGAAATAGCACTATTTGGATAGAAATTACTCTGTCATTGAAGACAGTTCTAATGGGCCTTACTGGATTAAAGTGTGGTGGAAAACCAGCAGGTCACTAGATGTGGCTTGAGAACATTTGCACATTTGAAATCTTTGTGTATTTTACTAACAGTCCTGGGTGCAGGGCTCTAACTAAAGTCTCTCATGGAATCCGTCCTATGATTTTTTATGAGACTGTTCTTGCTATTGAGTTTTGGAAGCAAAGCAACCCTTTTCCTATTTGATCATTCCTTACTTGCCCCTTGCTCTAGGCATGTTCACTTATCAAAATGCCTCAACCAGCAAAAGAATCTAAGAAATGGCTGTCCAAAGATGCACACTTTTCTTCCCAGGAAGGAGAAAGATGGTACCTTTGATGTTGTCTGCATAGGAAAACAAAAGAAGAATTTACTCCGATTTTGAAGGGAAACCTGTGGTGGTCAGAATAAGTTTGGGCCTTATATATTCATGTGTTGAATGCTTGGCCATAGAGAGTGACACTATTAGGAGGTATGACCTTGTTGGAGGAAGTGTGTCACTGTGGAGGGCTTTGAGGGCTCCTCCTGGCTGTCTTCAGATCAAGATGTAGAACTCCTAGCTCCTTCTCCAGCACCATGTCTGCCTGATCAGTGCCATGCTTCCTGCCATGCTGATAATGAACTAAACCTCTGAAACTGTAAGCCAGCTCCAAATAAATGTTTGTCTTTATAAGACTTGCCTTGGTCATGGTGTCTCTTCACAGCAATGAAATAATAACTAAGACAAAGCCCATTAGGAAACTGTGCTGAGACAAAGGAAAAAAGGGTGCAGTGCTCCCTCACAGTTTAATGTGTAGCATTCCCAGGGTAGAAAGCAATCCTTGTGCCTCCAGAGCGGTGCTTCTCAACCTCCCTAATGCTGTGACTCTTTAATACAGTTTCTCATGTTGTGGTGACCCCCAACATTAGATTATTTTCTTTGCTACTTCATAACTGTAACCTTGCTACTGTTATGAGTCTTAATGTAAGTATTTTTGGAGATAGAGGTATGCTGAAGGGATCACAACCCATAGGTTGAAAACATTCTCAGCCCAGCATCCTTGCTGTGCAGGAGGCTTCTTCAGAAACTTTGCCTTCTACAGAATTACTCCCTTGTCTGAGAGGCCTATTAGGAGAGAAAATGACATAACAGGCTCCAGGCATGAGGCCTGGGGGTGGGGGGGAGGGCGGGTCACAAAACCTGTGGCTTTAGCCGCCATGACTATGCATGAAAATCACACCTTTGCTGTTATCTGCAGGCCTGAGTTGTGTGGCCAAAAAGGAAGAAAACTTAAAAGTGATTTATCAATGCACACATGAATTATTTGTTATTACCTATTCAAAGTAAAAGAGAAACGTCATTGCCAATGTTAATTCACTCTAGTCCCTGAAAGAATTAAGGATGGGATTTCCCAGGGTCATCATCAAATCACAGGTAACTGTAATGGTTCATCCTGGTGAATTGTCAGCTCAGTTGAATCTGTAATCAGCTAAGCAGTGCATCTTTGGGCTGGCTTGTGAAAGAGAAGCCCCTCCCCCAAGTAGGCAGTATCTTCTTGTGGAGGCCCAGATATAAAGAGATAGGAGTTCATTGTTTTTAATTGCTGAGTAGTATTCCATTGTGTAAATATACCACATTGAGGAACATCTGGGTTCTTTCCAGCTTCTGGCTACTATAAATAAGGCTGCTATGAACGTAATGGAGCATGTGTCTTTATTGCAATGAATTCATGAAATTTTTAGGCAAATGTTTGGAACTGGAAAATATCATCCTAAGTGAGGTAACCCAATCACAAAAGAATACACATGGAATGCAATCTCTGATAAGTGGATATTAATTAGCCTAGAACCTCTGAATACACAAGGCACAATTAGAATAACAAATGACTCCCATGAAGAAGTAAGGAGAGGGTCCTGATCCTGGAAAGGCTTGATCTAGCATTGTAGGGGAATTCCAGGACAGAGAAAAAGGAGGGAGGTGATTGGAGAATGGGTGGAGAGAAGAAGGCTTATGGGTCATATGGGGAGGGGGGAACTGGGAAAGCAGAAATCATTTGGAATGTAAACAAAGAACATAGAAAATAAAAATAAAATAATATAAACATAAAGAGATAGGAGGAGCATTTCTTCCTTTGCTGGTAAGTGCGTTTCACTTCTTATTGTCTTACTATAATCTCTGACACCAGAACCCACATTTTTGGCCTTTTAATTCAAATGGAAGACTAGAACCTCTCTTGGAATCTCTAGCTTAGTCAGGTTAGCTTTGCTAAGGCATCCAAACAGCTACCAGGATTTAAGTCTCTATAGTGTATAGGCAGCCATTGGTTGCTTACCCAACACATATTGCTAAGCCAATCTAATAAATCTTTGTAATATATATATATACATTCTATCATCTTTGTTCCTCTATGCCTTGATATCTTTATGCCTTGACTAATACAGTGACTATCTATCAATATGCTCATTGCTAGGGATCATTTTCGAGTGACAAATTCCATGTCTGCAATAGCTTTTGTCACAGCTATTGTCTCCCATGCCTCTAAATAGACAGCCCTCCTGGTGTCACTCCAATGACCAAGGAGCAAATAGGAAAAATGAACCATCAATCAACTTAATACTAGCCTTTTCTTTCACAGAAAAAAAAAAAACTTCCCCTCTGCTGATGATGACTGACATAAAAACTAAATCCACCTGCTTTATCTCTTCTCTCCAAAAGGACAAGCCTCAGAGCCAGGGAGGAGAAGAAAATATGATGTAAGATTAGTCTCACCTTTAGCTACTGGTTGCTGTTGTGCTAACAATCCATCTGTACGTGAGAAGAAAGCTAGACTATTCTCTCACTATTCAGTGCAAGCTCAGTATAGAATTTGTAGATGTAAACTAAAACTAAGATTTGTAGGAACATGACATTTTGAGTATCCTGTTTAATTTACTAGAAACCACTGTAAAGTGAGTCTGAAAATATGGCCAACTCATTTGCTTATTTCTTCATTTATTAAACAAGTAAAATGTTAGTATCTATTAGTTCTCAAATGCATGGTGAACATTGAGCTGTGAATATGATATGGATGGATTGTTGCTGTCCTTGATCCCATACGTTAATAGTCAAAACAGAGCTTTAAAGAGTAACGCATAAGTAAATCAGCAAAATGGATTGTGTACAGTGAGAATAAAGGTCATTATGAAAACATATCTATAAAGTAGATTTATCCATGGTGAGGGTAGAGGTTGATGTTGAGGGACCCCTTTGTAAGAAAGAGATATTTAAGATGGGTCAGGAGACTGAGTAGAATTTAGATGCGTATCTATAGATATAAGGGTGTGTATGTAAGTCCAATGCAAGAGAGAATGGAAGGCATTTCAGGAATCAGAATAAAGCAAGGATAGTTCAGATGAGTAAACTGTCACATCATTGAACAGAAAAAGTTGTAAACAAGTCTTCAATAGACTTGTTGACTTGGAATAATGGAAAATGTATACTTATATGATGGAGAATATGAAAACAAAGCACTTTAAGTTCAAAAGGTAACTCTTTAGAGAGACCTCTAGTAGACTAAAATACCAGAATAGAAGAACAAAGGTGAGAGGTACAGGCAGTAGGTGAGAGTGGTAGTCCAGGATAGTAACCGTAGCTTAGGATGGATTTGGAGCTCTGGGTATTTAAGGAAGTGGTCTTATTCAAGTCCAGAGACAGGCAGGCAAAATGTAATGATTGAGGATATAGAAGTAGAGACGGCAAGACAAAGAAGGGGTTGAGGAAGAGTCTGGGATTCTTATATAAGTGATGTGATGTGTGGATATTGTGGTCTCATGTCTGTAGCTGTGGTGAAACACTGTGCCAAAAAGCAACTGTAATAGAAAGGGTTTATTTTAGCTCTCAGTTCCAGGGCCATCACTGCTTAGAAGTCACAGTGGCAGGAGCTGGTTGCCTCACATCCAGAGTCAAAAGCAGAGAGAGGGGGTGAGGCAGAAACAAAGAGAGACAGAAAGACAGGGACAGAGAGAGACAGAAAGACAGAGACCGAGAGAGAGAGAGAGAGAGAGAGAGAGAGAGAGAGAGAGAGAGAGAGAGAGAGAGAGAGAGAGAGAGAGGCAGAGAAAGAGAGAGAATGGATGTATGCATGGTCTCAGCTCAGTTTCTTCTCTCTAACACAGTTCAGGACACCATTCCTAAAGATGGTGCTGCCCGTGCTAAACGTAATCTTCCCATATCACGAAACATAAGTAAGACAATCCCCTAGAGGCACATCCATAGACCAACTCAGTGTAGATAATGCCTAGTTAAGATTCTCTTCTCAGCTGGTTCTAAGCTCTGTTAAACTATTTATAAAAGTGAGATAAGATTTGGGGGAGAGGAGAAGGGGAGATATGAGAGGAATATGGCAAAGCTTAGTTAGAAAGGGAGATGAGCTACTTACAGAACATGTAAACAGAAACATCCAACATCTTGTATCAACAGAAATAAGAGTGAAAATCTACTCATTTTTGTCTCTAGCTTTCTTTATATACCATTTAAGCAAAAAGAGCTCATGGCTGAGGGAAGCTACGTATAAGTTGTAAAATTATATCTGTTTTCTACCTTCCTGACTTTCTGTTTCTACCTTTGAGAATTTCTGAAGCAAATTGTTCAGAAAAAAAATATATGTTGAATTCTGGTTTGTATTTGAAATTTGAAAACAATAATCCTATTTAACAGACACTAAACAAATTATTAGTGAATAAATGGTTGGAAATATAGCATATAGATTCAAAAAACAGCAAATTAGCTTTCATAGTGGTTTAGAAAGTATTTTGCCATTTAAAACTAGCTATCAACATTTTTTAAAAAAATCTATTTATGCTAGGGTTGGAATTTTCTAAAAATGGTCATATATAGGAAACTCCCAGAAGGATACTAGGGTAGGTTGATACATTAATGATTTGTTTAGAAATGGAATTAAGATGATATATTTTGTTTCTGTTTGTTAAGATGTTGTTTGTGAAATAAATGCATTGAGCAACTAAGGTCAATATGATTTGTTCTTGTTTCTTTTTTTCCAAAAGGCATAGTAGTCTTTCTCGTAGACAAACAGACACCGTCTTGCTGAGCTCGGTCATGGGGTTCAGCAACTGTGTATGGCTCACTGGACTTTGTCAAGAAGGATCATGTCTCACAGCTCAGCCTCAGTTGCCCAGTAGTCTCACCCCTGAGCATGGCCTAGTTTCTCTATCAGAAAATAACTCTGCACCTTGAGCACATAGGAGTCTCTGCTGGGATCCTGTGGGCTTGGACTTTTAGCTCAGCTCTGCTTTTATTCCAATTGCTTTCTGTTCTCAGGGGACTGAACACATGATTGATCTGTTTTCACCTTTTCTCTCTTCTCGACTTGCCTTAGGAACCCAGTAAGAATTAATGATCAAATGTCCAAAACAGTCCCGACTCCATTTTATCTAACGTTTTGCCATCTCCTCCTCCATCAAAGACTTTCTCGTTAAATATTTGCAAATGGTTGTGTGGATGAAGTACCAACAGGTTCCAGACGAAAGGTGCTGTAGATAGTAGGCGCCTGTTGTCACATTTCCTGTCTATTTAATTATATGCCCTGTGTGATTCACAGGGGGCATGCAGGTCTTTCCTCACAGGAAAAACTTGTATAATGACACTAGCAACAACAGCTGAGCCAGAATGCAGAATTCTTGGGTCAGATGTCATCTGGAAATAGGTTGGGAGAAAGATCACTGTTCTGGCAGAATCCTTTGTTTTTTCCAAAAAAAGAAAGATGGCTAAGAATGAGTGGGGGAAAAAAAAAGAATGTCAGAGGCAGTGGATAGCAAGGACAGATTTTTATGCTTTTGAAATAAGCTGGGCTTCATAGCAAAGCAATCAATGCCAATGGAATAATGGAACATAAACCCGCAGAGGTAAAGGGGCGCTTTCCATCTTGAGAGGAAAAACAAAACTGAGCAAAAATGGATTTTAAACATCCTTGGCTTTATAACAAATAGAGAAGGAAGCTGATTGGCTGGGTGGGTTTTCTTGGAAGAGATCAAAATGGCTGGACATGTAGTCCCCTTTCTTTTCCATAGGAAACAATAAGAGAAGTGCCATAAATTCTGTAGGGTGTATTGTAAGGTGAGGGAGCCCCACAATACAGCCAGGAAAAGCATTGCTGCCAATAGGTTTCTTGTTCCAACTGCTCTCTTCCCCAAGATGGTGGTGATTTAATGTGCCTTCAAGAATGTGGCAGCAGTCCCTTGGAAGGTGATAAGATAATACTCAGAAAATCTAAGAGCCTTTCCTTCTTCTATGGTGAATGCCAAGCCCTCATAGACTAGCTGCCTCACACTGTGGCTTTATCAGTGGCAAAATGGTAGTCTGGTATTAGTGTGTGTTTATGTGTTCATTACAGAACAAATCCCAGATCCAGGTGTGGAACTTACCTTCTGTTGGAGACCTACATAAGAACATGGGAAGAAGGAAGATTCCCTGTTCTTTGCTTGTGCTTACTTGCCAGCACATCTGTTGAAACTTGCTTCTACAGAAGACCAGCTCAAACAACTAGCCTCATGGAACTGAGCATCTAATAGATTCTTGGACTTCCTATTCACAACTGCCCATTGTTGGGTTAGTTGGACTATAGACTAAGTCATAACTTTTGTGACTGTAGAGAATCCTGACTAGTACACACATAGTTGTGTATATGTGGGAATATATATGCTTACATATGTGTAAATATGTATTCATATTAATGTGTATAAGCTTTTATATGTTTGCATGCATATGTATACATACATGTGTACACATATATATGTAAACATGAGAATGTGCCAATATGTGAATGTTTGGTAATATTGTATGCATATATATGTACATGTGGATGTATAATTATAATTTGGATACTGATTCTTGAACTTGGTGAATACTCTTTAATGCCAGCCTGTATTTGGGAAGTCTACAGAGCATGGCCTGAATTGGGCAATAATTCCTGCCATTCAGATCAATAGTATCACCAGTGGTTTACAATTATGTGGGTTTCTAATTTAGAGCCCGATAACAAATTATACATGTGATTAAGGTTGTATACATGGGGCCAGGTTTAAAGTCAACAGCATTCCAGAATCTTCTAGATCACAGAGAGAAAACATCCACTCTTATTTCATAGGTACTGAGGTAGAAACCAAATCTACACTCCTTCCATGGTGAAAACCAAGACATTTAAACATTCTAGAAGGCCAGCTTAAATTTCATTTAAAAATCAGTTGCTGTTTCTTGTTAAGAAGAAGAAAAAAGCACTTGGGAGGCAGAGGCAGGCAGATTTCTGAGTTTGAGGCCAGCTTGGTCTACAGAGTGAGTTCCAGGACAGTCAGGGCTACACAGAGAAAACCTGTCTTGAAAAACCAAAAGAAGAAGAAGGAAGAGGAGGAGGAGGAGGAGGAGGAGGAGGAGGAGGAGGAGGAGGAGGAGGAGGAGGAGGCGGCAAGGAGTATAGGAGGAGGAGAGGGGTAAGGAGAGGGGAAGGGGAGAAAACAACAGAAGCAAAAGAAGACCACCCATGGAAACGGGCAAATGACACCTCGTTGGTGGTATTATTCTTATATCAGGCAGAGGCAAAGTAGATGACAGTCCTTTGTTCTTATTTTGATGCCTGGCTTATTGGCCAAAGCTATTTTATGTCTAGGATACATAACAATCATATCAAATCAAATCAAATCCAGGCAGTACAGGGCAGGAAGAGGAAGACAGACAGACCTGTAGATTACCATGTCACCCATACCCACAGAACTGCCTTCCTGCACATGGCACAAATGGGCCATAGACATCCATAGACACCATGTAGTGTGGATGCAGGATGTCACCCAATAGTCTGCCACCATGACCAGCCACCACATTAAGCAAGTTTGTGGTAGACTCGTGGGAGAGAAAGCAGAGCAGCTTGAATAATAATGAAGAAGGAACAGAGGGGGAAGAGGAGTGAGTGTCCAGCTCCACCATCTGAAATCACAGTGATTCAGCCTGAGCTACCACTGAGGGTCACGCCTTGATCCATGGTTACATAGCAACAGGGGTCAACATTGATGTTCATGACTTATGCTCCCACTAGCCAGAGCAGTGCTGGAGAGCTAGCCTTGGTGGTGTGGAAAAGGAAGAACCTGAGGGCTGACTGGCTTAGCTACCACCCAGGCCCAGATTCCAGACTCTGGAATCCCCACCCCAAAATTTATATCAAATGGTTGGGACACCTGAAAGGGCCAGTCCTGTGGATCCAAAGCTGCAGGATCTCCATGGCACGGAGTAACAACAGGATATCCAAGAGGAGTCCTGGTGAAGATCTAATATTGTTGGTGTCACAAAAGCAAGAAATCTTGAACCAGACCAATGACTCATTGCAGTGCACATTTGCAAGTGAAGATGTGTGGACAGAGGGATATACTGTGAGACACACTGTTACATACACAGCTTCTACAATGAGAGGTTTTTCACTTGGTGTGTGTGTGGGGGGGGGGTGTGGGTGTGTGTGTGTGCTACTTTTAGGGGAGGTTACAAGCACAAAGGGTGGATATGAGGGGACTCCTGTTGAGTGGGACTGGGGTGCATGATAGGCCCCTTGTTCTGGAAAGACTCAGTGAAGCAGTATTCGGCAAAACCAGAACGGGGAAGTGGGAAGGGGTGGGTGGGAGGACAGGGGGAGAGAAGGGGGCTTACCGGACTTTCAGGGAGTGGGGGGCTAGAAAAGGGGAAATCATTTGAAATGTAAATAAAAATATATTGAATAAAAAAATAAAAAGAATCAATAAAAAGTGTAAAAAGTGGAGGAGGAGGAAGAGAGAGAGGAGGTAGAGAAGGAGGGAGTGGAAGAGGAGGTAGAGGAAGAGGAGAGGAGAAGGTGGTGGAAAAGGAAGAGAAGGGGGAGAAGGATAGAAGGAGGCAGAGAAGAGGAAGGGTGGGGAGGAGGAGGAAGAGGAGGAGGAGGAGGAAGGAGGAGGGTGTGGAGGAGGCTTTCTTTCTCATTCTAGAAACCTTCACTCATTTTAGAAGAAGGACATTCCGGGTAGGATTTATTGCTTTCACCAACTCAGGGAGAGCCTGTCTCCCTCCAAACTACAACAGCAACAATGACAACCACTACCACCACCACCAGACAGAGCAGTATCTCTCTATCTTTTGTGTCTTTCTCTCTTGCCCTATGTTCTTATCACCATATCTCAGGGTGCCAGTTGTCAAAGGGAGTAATGGTGCCAGTTGTCAAAGGGAGTATCCAAGGAAAACCTGTGTTACTGAAGGTTTATGGGTAACTTATATCCCCAAAACTTATTCCTGGGAATAGCATTATTCACTTTGGTGCTATTGGCAAGCACGATGAAGGACAAAATTTACACTTAAAAGCATCTGAAGAAAATTCTTTGTCTTCCTTTTGGGCAGGTTTTATGGTGGTCCAAAAGGATCATGTAAGTGGCCTGTGAATGGGTAGTCACCATAACTAAGGTAATTTGATAACAATGCAGTGACTGGGAACCCAGGAGTGAGGCCCAAACAGTCATACTTGTCACAAATTTCTGGTGTTTAGAGTCTGAGACCAGTGAATGACTTCCATAGTCCAAGCTACTATGCAGACTGTTTTGCACAGGTTGCAATGCTGACTAAGTAGATGTAATGAACTAACAAATGCAAAAGGAGGACAAAATAAAATTCAGTCTGCCTTGCTACAATTTCCCTCTAATTAACATCTGCTGTCTCTTGGGTTTTTTGAAAAAAATATATATATATACACACACATAGACACATAGACACACAGACACACACACATAGACACAGACACACACACACACACACACACACACACACACACACACTTCTATTTATATCTGTAACTATAAAAATGAACTCCATGCCA
Source organism: Apodemus sylvaticus (assembly GCF_947179515.1). Lineage (NCBI taxonomy): Eukaryota > Metazoa > Chordata > Mammalia > Rodentia > Muridae > Apodemus > Apodemus sylvaticus. Next base: position 53,766,073 of record NC_067475.1, on the reverse strand, counting down.
AAACAAAAAAATCATTTTGTTTATGATGACAAAGGATTTTCCTTTTTGCTCTACTTTTAGAGCTGTTGTGTTTTGTCTTTAGTGGTGGCTTAGCCAGATGTTGTTTTTCCTCTCACATCTGTCAGTTTCAGAGGTTGGAGCTTTTCTGATCATTGCTTACCTTACCTGTTTTAGAACCATGATGTTCTAGGGACTGGATTTTACCTTGTGTTCGGAATCCCATGCAACTCAAGCTGAAGTTCTTCAATTCTTAGGTACAAATCTGTGACTTCTGATATGAGTCCAAGTCAAAGGAAAGTGGGGCACACACCACAGTCTCAGCTTTCTTCAGGGATATTATCTGAGACTCTTATCATCTCATGGACTGGAGATTTCCAAATCTTACTTGAGGGACCACTAGATAGATAGGACAGGAAGACCAAAGAGATGTCTTGGACTCTTGTTATTGGAAATGAAATCACACAGAAGGAGGAGAAAATGAAATGACACAAAACATTAATTTTTTTTTTAGATGATCATGATTTCAGAGGGGATTGACAGTACGAACTTGAAATGGCAAGGGTTTTTTTGTTTTTGTTTTTGTTTTTTTCCTTATGACTTAACATAGAAGAAAAAGCAGAGCGCTTTTTGCTGCTATAAAAGCAGCTGGTTTAAAGGTAAGGGAAGAGTTTGCTATGGGAAACAAGCAGGCACGTACAGCTGAGTCTAGAAATTGGTCAGACAAGTAGGGACAGGCTTGTGGTTACAGACACTGACTAAGGCAGGGCGGTAAAAGGGGGGAGGGTTTTGTATACCCAAGAGAAGTCTCAGGCCTTCTTTCGACTAGAATTGAAATGGGAGTACAAATGTGACTCTGCCTGAGGAGTGGGAGCATTTGTGTGTGTTGGGGGAGGAGTACTAGAGGCTTACTTCAGAGAAAGAAGCAAGTCAAGCTTGATGATAAACTGGCCATCAGATAAAGGACAGAGAGCATAGTTAATTTTTAATTTCAGGGCAGAGTATGTATTGAGAATACACTTTCACTTAAAAAAATACTCATCTAAGATGTAACTTTATGTCTTGTATTTTTATTCTGCTAAATTTGCCCATCATTAATTCAGCAGGAAAAATTCATGAAGGCAGGTGAAAGGCGCTCCTGGCTTCTTCTTAGGAGTGGGGTTTGTTCTTGCTTCTTGAGAGCAACAGAAGAAGGAAGGACAGGAGGCCCTAGTAGTCAAGACATGGTCTTCAAGCAGACACTGTAGGTATGAATGCTCCCTAGCTAGCCAGCAAGAGACTGCTGACGGACAGAGACTGAAGCCCTTAGTTGGAGAAAGAAAAGAGAAAGTTATAGAGACTCAAGAGATCAGCCTGCCACTCTAAGGGATCAAAATTCATGTTGTTTATAGTGTAGAGAAAGCTCATGCACAGGAAGCATAAAGATGTGACAAACAGAGACAGAGACCCTTGGGGGTGGAAGAGCAGTGATAAACTATGGCAGCCCCCAGTTCCTGCTGTCCAGACAGGTGGCCTGGCTGAGTCATTCCTTTATAATTGATTCTAATTTTGTTTTATCTTGAGTGTGCTTATTTCCCTGCCCTGCCCTGATAATCCTAACATACCCTTTCTTTCTGAAGTATCCCATGGTGTCTCTTTCTATCATGGCTGCTGCTGATTGTCTCGTGTTTCATCTTGGGTAGTCTGTGGGAATATCGGAAAGTCTATGGAGACAATAGAGCTATACCCAGGGGCATAGAAGGTGAAAGAAATACATAGTGAGGTAAAGTGGTTGTCAACCAGCCTGGACTGAACTTTCTCACATATAAGAAAGAACAGACTCTCCCAACCCCATGGTCCTCAAAAGGTACAGAGCTGCAGATGAAAACATGGTTGGCTTGGGCTCTGTGCTCAGGGAACTGGAACCTCGGGCTTAAGTATGACAACAGAAGTGTCAACATATGAATCTGGACATAGAATGTGTGATACTGGCTTCCCATGGAAGCTACAGAACACCTGATTTACAACTAGTATCATAGCAGACCCAGAATTGAGTAAAGACACCAGGCCAAGTGGTTCTTGCCATCTGGAAAGTATAGCCTACAGGAAAAGGATATGGTAAATAAAAAACTTTAACTGATCAAGTTAGTTATGCAGGGAGGCAGCAGAATATGAAGGAGAAATGCAGAATAAGTAGGGAGGCTAGAAGAATAGGGTGTCTATCACTTCAGTGTTAATAATATTTAGTTAGAGGGAGAGTTCTGATCCCTTCAAAAATACCACTAAAGTCTGTGGGTCCTTTGGGTAAGGAGCATAGAGCTCATCTCCAGAGCAAGAGAGAGCGAAGAGTAGGGTAAATGCAGACTAGTCTGCAACCCAAGGGGGAACAGATAGTAGACAGAAGCCAACACGTATATGCTCTGTAGACTTCTGTTTCTGACACATCTCTGAGGGTTGAAGTGTTTATACTCTTGCTCTAATAGCTAAGTGCTTAATGATGAAATGACTAAAATTATTCAGGCACATTCTTTACTTGGCCCCAGAACATTTTCCCACAGTCTTGTTATGGGCTATGTGGAGCAAGATTAGGATCAAAGCTAGGGAGTGTAGAAAGTCAAGTGGAGAAATAGGCAGAGTTGGAGCGTAAACTTAGCGATCTGAGAATGTGGCAAGCTATATTGGAGAGAAACTCATCAGAGCAGCCTACATACTGCTAACTTTTGAGAGAGTCCAAGCATTTAAGATAGGAAGTCTAGAGAAAACATAGAACTTGATGAGGGTTAAACAAACAATTGTTGAAATCATGACCTTGGAAAGCTTGCAGGAATGCTATAGGGTGACTGGTTCCTTCAACAAGAAGTTATTGCAGGCATTGATTTTTGCCGTCAATTGCTTTGTCAGAGCTGAGATCCAGACCAGGTAATTCAGGGCACTCTCCTGTTTCCCTTTGATTCAATGTGTTTATTTGTCAACTCTTATATAGAACTGACAGAAACTCACAATGGCTCTCGGAAAAAAACCCCAGCAATTTACTAGAAACATATGACAGGATTATATGTTATTGAGGGAAGGATCCAGAAACCATTTCACACAATTTGACTACAGTAGATACATAAGAGCTGCTGGTGCTCTGCAAGAGGGTGCCCATCCCTGCTTTCCTCACAGGAGACACTGATAGGTCCTCAGCCCCACATTCCACAGTCCTCTGCAGAGGACAGGAACTGAGCTGGACTAGTAAGATAAAAAAAAAATATTTAGAGAGGTGTACAAATTGACCAAGCTGAAGACGGGTCACACGAGCAGTTTGGAGGCAGTTTCTCCAAAATAGGGTCTGCTATGGGTTGACAAAACTGAGCCCAAGATTTTGTGATGAGCTAGGAAGGTTGTCCTCTTGTATCCACAATACAGTTCTTTTTATTGGGGGGGGGGGGAGGACCTGAGGATAAAAGTATCTTCTTATCAAGTGAAGATACCTTCAAATTTCCTCTTCCCTCCTATTGATTTAACAGGGATGCCCTCTCTGCTTTTAATCCAGAGGATGCCAGAATGCCTCTTATCTTCATGGAGAGTAGATGCAGATCGCTGGTAGAAACACAAAACCTACTGGCCAGATTGGACCCTGCTTTGAACACAGTGATAGTTGCTTAATACATCCTATAGGGACTTAGCACGAGGAGGAAGTTGAGAGGGTCTGGGTCAAGAACCCAGCTGAGGAGCCCTGTGGTGCTCTGTAGGAATCAAGGTTGCCTAACCTGGCCTTGGAGGTGGGCAGGTGGGTTGCCTGGCTTAATGCCTTTGATCTCTAGAGAAGTGTTGAAGGACTAAGTGGGGGATCTAGTCCTTGTGTCTGCTTGCTGATGGTTGCTTCTGAAGAGGTGGCTACAGGCTGAGCTCACTCCCTTGCTCCTGGAGGACAGATGGGCCAGGCAGGGATCAACAAGGAAACATCTGGCCCAACGGTGAATCAAACAGGCCCAGTGACTATTTTAGGAGTGTCACCTCTCCATTGTTCTCTCTGCCCCACACAAAGGTCACACAGTGCAGCAGGTACAGGATCTGCTACCCCACCTTCAGCACATCCTAGGATCCAACTTATTTTCCTTAACATTGAGTCAATAGCTTCTTCTTTGAGGATTGACACTTCAGTTCCCTATCAGAGAGCCCTGAATTCTCTCTGCATGGCTAGTTTCTCTGCCAGCCCCTAGATACCCAGACTCCTTATTAGCCATTTATCCAGTTGCCTCTGAAGTTTCTCTTTTTTTTTTTTAAAAAAAAAAGTGTACTAAATTCAAGTGTAACATGTTCTATTTTTGCAAGTGAGCCTTTTCTCCTTCTGCTTCGAATAAAAGAAATAGAAAATATTAAAGAGCAAGAGAGAAAAGGCACAAATGCCTAGACTGTTAATAGACAAGATTGCCTGCGGTTCTGATTTTGGTAGTTTATATAATAGCTTCAAATGCTGGCAAGGAAGGCTCAGTCTTGCCAGAAATGGTCTTTAAATTAAGTATCCATTTTCTTTTAAATTATCTTTAATGGCACCATAGAACCACATCATTTTCAGCCTAAAACAAGGATTTGCAGAGATAGTTGGTCTCACTCATCTCCACTTTGGGGATCAGGAGCTTATATCATATACGTTATTCTTAAATCTCTCCACTGGAAATGAGCCACCTTCCCTTGAGGACTTATTCCGAGGCGTTAAAGAGGTCCTGTGGGGGTGGGTCAGGGCATCTGTGTTTGATGGTCCGCACCCTTCCTAGCTTGCTGACAATGTGCAGCTGGCTGATGTGGTCATGATGATGTCTGCTTCACCACCTCAGTTGATGTCTCACACCCCTGACGCTGTGGGTACCCAGAATTATGGGCCGACAGGAGTAACATCCTACTGCTAGCCAGAGTGATTCGTTCTTCAGAAAAACCTAGACATTGATTCCCAATTCTTCCCTGAGTGGAGAGAAAGTATTCCATCCCTGCCCGTTAAACTTGCAAAAGAAACAAAGGTTCCTCTGGCCCTTTATGCATCTGTGCCCTTATATCCCAGGTGTGGTTCTTGCTTACCTTACATATTATTCTCACCAGGTTTCTTCAGAATGGACTTAGACCCCACTGTCCCCTTTACTAGCATGGGTGACATCCTTTAAAAGAAAGCCTGGGCATCTGTGTAATATTGGAATGACAGGAGATGTGGCTTCTGGAGATAGAATAGGCAAGATCTTGTACCAGCCTTCTGGCCCTCAGTATTGATGCCGATGGTTAGGGCTTCATATACAGATCTTCCATTTGCTTCACATGAAGAAGGGTGAGGAACAGAGTCAGGGAAAATGGAAATAGGAAAAAGCCAGTCTTCGCAGGCAAGCTCCTCACCATAATCTAGTGTGTGTTTGAAGACCTGTGAACCAGCATGAAGAGGATCCCAATGGGTCCTCCATGTTCTAAGATATTCATACATATTCATGAGTTGAGATTTCTAATGAACTCCAGTGCAGCTTGGCAAGAAGACAATGCAAAACACTGCCTGGAGCCTGCTCCGCTTGCTTGAGTGACTTGCCATTAGGACTGTCTCATGATGGCAATGTGACAGTCCCTCTAGTAATTACAAAGCACTTTGATTTTGAGTATCCTTTGAGTAACACTATGGAGTAAATAGTATTTCTTATATTTCGGAGATGAAATTCCTGGGGTTTCCAAAGCTTTGTGACTTGTGAGATAGTGATGAAGTGCTAAGCTGGGACTTCTGACTTCAAGTATAAAGTGCCCTCAAAGCCTCTGTGCCCTCAAAGCCTGGATTTGCAGGACGCGCCCCAGGAGAGTGAGCAAAGCGGCAGCACAGAGACTCAGCTTTCAGCTTTCCTGTCTCACTCAGAGCATCTTTGGTAGTCTTTTATTTTATATTTATGTGTCTCTATGCAAAATCTGGTTTTGAGTCCAATGGTTTGGATTCTAAAAGTGAGGTGTGTTTTTGTTTTGTTTTGTTTTTTGGCACAACACTATTCCATAGCAACCATAAAAATGAGACTTTCCATCAGCCCCCTCTGTCAGGATTTTGTCTCTACTCAGTGTCCCAGCAACCTCTGCTCGAAGCCACCTCTCTGAGCAGGTGACCACAAATCCTCTTGTTCCGGAGTCTGCCTTCTGTTTCCGTGGGCCCTTCACAGGATCAGTGTTCAGCAGCTGAGGGGCCTGGAACTAAGCCAGATGCCATTCATCCTAGATCAAGGTTCTTCTTTTCTTTACAAGAATTGAACCACATGTTCCAACTTGTCTCATAAATATAAAAAGAAAAGGCTAGCTTCCATTTTAATGAGTGGGAATAATTACATGTCACACACCACCTAAGCAGTTCTGTGTTTGCTCTGACTGTAATGCTGGCATTAGCATTCAAAGATGCCTGCTCGCACTGTGTACAGATGTGAGCTTCCCAGGCTGTCATGTTTCTCGCGGCCACAAGATGTCAGGCAAATATGGTCGTGGGTTGTAGGTGCAAGGAAGGTGTCTTGCCTCCCGAATGCCATTGATGAGTTCATTAGCTGATTAAAATCCTTCCAATAAGCTTGTTTGGAAGAGCCTAGGGAGAGTCTGTGAAATGTGTCATATTGTTATCCTGTTGATGGAGACACTGAACACCACTAGCTGGTAATCAGATTAACATCAACAAATATTGATTGTACATGCTTGCACGATTAAATCTTGAATAATTAACGGCCACTGAGTTTCTCAGCTCTCACCATAGTGTGTGTTACCATAAGCAACAGGCACTGTTTACAGAGTACTGGGCTCCCACACAAAAGCAGATACCCTTGGATGTTGCAGCTTGAAATGCTGATAAAATAAGAAAATGTGTTTTAAGTTGACAGCTCTCATGCAAGTATGAGAATTTCTATCAACTGGCATATATTCCAATAACAGAGCCACAGACCTAAACACAAGCACACATATCATGCAGATGAGTTTACTCCCTGGCTAGGAAGATCTGTCAATTAACAGTTGGTCTGACTTGCCAGCCCTCGCCATGCCTTTTGTCTCCAGAATGACTTCCTATGGCAGTTTCCTTGGGGCTCTGGTGGACGGAAGCAATAATGACAAGCAAAGGTTGGAGTCAATCAATACATGGTTATTGAGTTCCCACAGAGGGCTGGGTGCTGGTGACAACCCAGCAGACCTGGAGGGCAAGGTCTCTGCCTGCTTCTCCTTTCCTCCTCATTTATCTTCCTTTCCTTATTTTTCTTGTTGTTGTTCTATTTTTTAACCCTTCCAATTCTGCTTACTGCTAGGTTAGATGGTGAAGGTGGAGCTCTTATTCATTTGAGAATACATTGACCTCCTACTAGATGGTAAACTCAGGCTTGAAAATTCAGAGTTAAAATCAGTCCTCGCTTACTTTCATGAGTGATGCTGTGGCTGTAGAGAACACAGTCAAAAACTCTACTTGCATCCTGTGTTGATGATGTAATCAAGCAACTGTGCCATAGGCTGCTTGGTTCTGTTTGCTCCTGAGAGCACTGTGTACTTTCCACAAGCAGAGAGGTAGAACCCACCAAGTGAAGGGTGGGTGAGGAGCTCATAGAATTAAGAGTCCGTGATGGTGAGTCTGGCAGCACGAAGCAAGCTACTGCACCAAATGCACATACACTGCGGTGACTAGACAGAATAGGCATTTGTCTTTCATGTAACAATTAAAGGGTAGACAGAAAGTCTGGCTAGAAGTTCTACTCTCTGGGGTTATTCAGGGATCACTATCCTCTGAATTTGTTCTTCCAATTTCCTCTAGGCACTTATTCACATGGGTGGAACATAAGATGGCTTACTGCTATGTATATGATTAAATCACGGGAAGCAGAGAGGTCCAGAACAAAGTGTTTTTGTTACTTCTTGGTCAACTGATGCTGAACTTGACCATTTCTTGTATTTCCTTGGATCCGAGAATAGATACATGGCCACAAAGTCGTATTTTGTTATGTTTTGTTTTAAATGAAGTGGCTGTGTATTTGTGACAAAGGGATGAATGTACCATGGGAAACGATGCGCAGCTGTCCCTAGCAAAGGTGAGTGAAAGGGACAAGCCTGTGGCAGAACCTGCATGGAGTATCGTGCTACTGGATCACAGCTCACAGGACTTGCAAAGCAGGGCCAGGGTGTGCCAAAGTCTAAATGGTACATTACAGAAAGAATTTAAATAAGGTCAGTGAGCTGAGCTTTGTGTTTGGGGAAGAGACGCGTACCTGGAATTGAATTATAGTGGAATGGTTAGAGTATAAACAGATGGTAGTGTGGCTCTAGGTGAGAGAGGATGAGGACACTACTCAGTGGTGGGAGCAGGGGTCAAAGGTAAGGGTCGTGTAGATCTAAGAGACATTTCACTAATAATCCAGACTGAAATGACTAGGTTTCCACCAACCGTACTGACAGGGAATCTGCTCTCAGTGGCATCTCTTTAGCAGAAATATAACCATCCTGCCTGCCTGTGGTCTTCAGTCTTTGTTAAAGGCATTACTCTATAGAAACCACATTTGTAGATCGAATCTTTTGTTATTCACCAAATTTTCTTCTCATTCACTGTTTAAATAATTCTCTTGACATCTTTGTGTGCGCAAACGCAGGCTGTGTTGGTACACTGAAGGTGCCTGCCAGTCAAATGATTGAAGCACAGGCAGCAAGTTCTCTGAGACTGACACGTAATTCAGAGCACCAAGGAAGCCATCTGTAATGAGAAACCTGATTGGCAAGCAGGCAAATTCTAACTTGGCCTGGTATAAAGAGGCACTCTGTCAGGAAGATGAATAGATAGAGTATCACATTAGGTGTTGGGAATTGGGTAAAGTTCAGTATATATTTGAATATCACATGGTTTTCAGCTCTGATGCTTTGAAGTCTTCATTTCCAAGATGAGCAACTAGCTATCAGGGACAACCTCTTTGGTTAAACTCAGCAGATATCCTGCCCAAGACAAATTTAGGCAGGGTTTTCTAATCTTAGAAACTTTGGCTTTTTTTTTTTTTTGTCAATGTAACCATTCTGGAAGACATTTGTAATTAAATGCCTCTTATGGAAGTTTTGATAATAAACAAGGCCTTCAGCTCCATCTGAAGAACTGATGAGAATGTATTTTATTTTAGAGATGGGTCAAGAATATTCAAAGAGTCATCAGAAATTAGCAAAGGACAAGTTTTTACATTGTGGACCAAGGGATTGAATCATAACAAATAACTATGATTGTAGTAAAAACAGACATAGACAGGATGCAAATAAATGTTAAGGCAACTGATTTTTTTAATTTTTAATTTTTAATTTTTTTTTTTTTTTACAAAAACAAGAGTCTGGGGAGATCAGTTGGTAAATGGCCTGTTTCTCAAACTTGAGGAACTCTGTTCAGGCTCTGTTCCCTTTCACTACCCCTGGCGGGTAGTGACTTGTGAGAGGGGTAAGTGGGGAGGCAGCTTCAATGAGACAGCTTGTTTAGTGAGGGTAAAGACTATTTAAACCTTTGGGAGCTGAGTAGGGACTTACAGGGAGAGTGCACATCATTGACCAGGGCCAGGGTGATGGGAATGCCTCATTTGCATAAGGAAAATTCCTGGCACTGATGAACATAGCCTTATAAAGGAGAAGTTTAACCTGGCTGCTGGGCTGTGTAAGCTCCTTGGGGAGGAAGGGATGAAGGTGGGCTTGCAGGGCTATTTGTGCCAGGAGGCCCTGGGCAGTGGGGAGTGATCCTATTCCTGCCCATTTCATTATCTTAGGAAGAGATTTCCAGGGTTTAGACACACCTTGACATCACTCTTGGCCTGCTCCTCATGGCTCCAAGGCCACATGCCCGCACTATATTTTCATTTTGTAGGGAGGGGGCAGTAGTAGAGACAGATGTGTCTCTGAAGCTCCTTAACCAAACAGACTAGCTGTGATGACTTGAATGAGAATGGTCCCCATATGCTCATAGATTTGAATACTTGAGTCTCCAAGAGGTGTCACTATTTGAAAGGATTAGGGGGTGTGGCCTTGTTGGAAGAAGTGTGTCACTCATTCCAAGCGCTGTCTCTCCCTTCCTGCTGCCTGTGGATCTGAATGTCGAACTCTCAACTACATCTCCAGCACCATGTCTGCCTGCTTGCTGCCATGCTCCCACCATAATGAAAAGGTACCAAACCTCTGAAACTATAAGCAAAGCCCCAATTGTTTTCCTTTGTAAGTGTTTTTGTGGTTATGAGGTGTCTTCACAGCAATAGAACATGGACCAAAACACCAACCAATCAAAGGACTCTGCCTCAAAAAGATGGTAAAAAGTAGAGGAAGACCTAAGCTTGACCTCTTATTACCACATGCAAATGTACATGTATATACATGGGCACACACACACAAGCAAACAAGTACAACACACACACACACACACACATGCACACATGTACACATGTACACACATACATAGAATAGAATAGAATAGAATAGAATAGAATAGAATAGAATAGAATAGGATAGAATATAAAACAGGCTACAAACTGGATTTACAGTTTGCTTACAATTTAATGGCACCAGCCCTAGATTACCCGTGACAAGAAAAATCTTCAAAGAAGAGTCCAAACTATTGATTTTCCTGTAACTGAATTATAAGTATGTTCAAGTTTTCCCCCTATGTTTGTCCCTAGCCACACTAGCTAGAACTTGGAGTATCTTTAAAGGAGAAACTCTTAGTTCCACAGGAGCCTGCTCAATCTACTGTATGGACTGCTTACTGCCACAGCAATTCCCAGAATCCACTTGTGTATCCTCCTAAGTTTGTGAGTAGCAGTCTACTACCCATTATATAGATGAGAAATCTGCATGAGTGATGCAGTCTATGGCACAGGTGAGATTAGATGTCAAACCATCTAACTCCATGTGCAGCCTTCTTCCAGCTCTATCAGACTTTTCTGGGTTGGGGACACATGCATCAAGATCCACAGAGAGATTACAGGGAATGTGGTAACATGGCTATGATAGATAGAACGGAGAGGTAGACTCCAGTTCATTGCCATACGTCCTCTTTATATCTATAGCAAGCACGACCATTCCAGAACAAAGAGTGCGATTTAGTCTTTGGAGCTGAGTTGGGTTCTTCTGTCCGTGAGTTGGGATATAAACTCAACACTATTAAATTTACTGAAGTAAGCAATGCCCCCCATAATGCTGATGAGGGGCACAACCAGAAACATTCCTTAGCTAGCTGCCAGTGGCTTCTGAATGCTCCCAGGCCCAGTACACAGGGTTCTGAAACATTTGACTTCTATGTCCTTCATTGTCATGCAGGTTGTATTTCCAGTCAGTGAACAATAGCCCTGATACACTTGTGTGATACTTCTTCTGACCTTAAACCACACCCCTTCAGAAAGCAAGCACTCACTCTTCCCTGTCAATCCTGCTCAAAAGCTTACAGCTCTTTATGGGCTTGTCTATTTACACGACTCTTCCTCTATTTCCTTTGAAAGCAAAAAACTAGGTTGACTCTCTGCTTGGAAAAGGGTCTGGGACTTAACTGTTGTTCTATAAATATTTGATAAAGAGAGAAGGGTTTCCAACACAGCTTCTTCTATGCATCCTCTAAATGATGGGTGCATGGAAGAACACGCCTTCTTTTTCCGCCTCTCATTTTGTGTCTCTCCTCTCTGCACTAAGGTTCAGCATACTCCAGACCAAGTTTTAAGTGCTTTGTATGTCATAATTTCTCTACTGATTTTACTGTATAGCACACTTTACTGTACAGCAACTCTATATGTCAGCTTGAATTGGATTCGGAGTTCTTCACCACTTAGTAATGTGACTTCTTAGCTGATGCTTCATAACCAGCTTTTCTAGTCTGTGACATCATCACAAAACATGATGGTACTGAAGTTGGAGGCCTTATGAATTTTAAAATGAGTTAGCACAGTGAGTCACTTAGCATAGTACCAGGTACACAAACAGAGCTGCATCAACATTAGTTTTTAGCATTAGGTTCGAGGTAGTACACTTATTTGTTTGTATGTGTGTGGGGGGGTGTATGTGTGTACACATGTGAAAGACATGAATGGAAGTCAGAGGACAACTTGCTGGAGTTGATTCTCTCCTTTTATCACATGAGGCTCTAGGATGAAACTCAGGTAAGTACCTCTACCTGCCTAGCCATCTATGTAACTGCTGAGATGGTACTAATAAGTGGGTATTGGAGTGGAAACGTCTGGGTTCTTTGGAAAGTCAGTAGGATGGTGTTTTGCTAGAGAAAATGCATAAAGGAGTGTTATCCTGAAGCAGACACAGGTAAAAGGATGTTTTCCTAAGGCAGACTCTTGAAAAAAATGTTTCACTGAAGCAGACACAGGTGAAAGGATGTTCTGCTAAAGCAAGCATGTGAAAAGACACATGATGAAGGATTCTTCACTAATGATACACATGTATTGGTTCACCTTACATTGCATTGATGAGCTCCACTTGTCATGACTCTATACAGAGAAACAAGCCAAAAAAGTTCTGGTGGTGTTCTGGTGGCTTCTTCCCACTTCTGCAGACTCAGGCTGATTGGCAGAGTAATGTCAGCTGTTACAGACTCCTGTGGAGTTTTGTTAAGACAGATTCTTGTGCTGAGGCAGGAGCCCTGGAGGACACGTGATGTTTGGAGGAGTATAAATTGGACTGGACAGTGAAGGGAGCTTGGCTCGGCTTCCTTGTAGAGCTAGGTTCTTAGTCTCACATCTTCACTGATCTGTGCTTTGTTAAAAGAGGCAGAATGACTAAGATCAAAACCTCAGGCGACAGAAGATGCTGGTGAGGATGTGGAGAAAGAGGAACACTCCTCCATTGCTGGTGAGATTGCAAGCTGGTACAACCACTCTGGAAATCAGTTTGGTAGTTTCTCAGAAAATTGGACATAGTACTACCTGGGACCCAGCTATACCACTCCTCGACATATATCTAGAAGATGATCCAACATGTAATAAGGATGCATTCTCCACTATGTTCATAGCAGCCTTATTTATAATAGCCAGAAACTGGAAAGAACTCAGATGTCTCTCAACAGAGGAATAGATATAGAAAATGTGGGACATTTACACAATGGAGTACTATTCAGCCATTAAAAACAATGAATTCATGAAAATTTTAGGCAAATAGATGGAACTAGAAAATATCATCCTGAGTGAGGTAACTCAATTACAGAAGAACACACATGGTATACACTCACTGATAAGTGGATATTAGTCCAGAAGCTCGGCATATCCAAGATACAATTCACAGACCACATGAAGTTCAAGAAGAAGGAAGACCAAAGTGTGGATACTTAGGTCCTTCTTAGAAGGGGCATTAAAATACCTAATAGGAGGTGATACAGAGAAAAAGTGTGGAGAAGAGACTGAAGGAAAGGCCATCCAGAAACTGCCCTACCTGGGGATCCATCCCATATATATACCAAGCCCAGATACTGTTGTGGATGCCAAGAAGTGCTTGCTGACAGGAGCCTGATATAGCTGTTTCCTGCGAGGCTCTGCCAGTGCCTGACAAATACAGAAGTGGATACTTACAGCCATCCATTGGACTGAACATAGGGTCCCCAGTGTAGGAGCTAGAGAAAGCATCCAAGGAGCTGAAGGGGTTTGCAGCCCCACAGGAGGAACAACAATATGAACCAATCAGATCCCCCAGAACTCCCAGGAACTAAGCCATCAACCAAGGAGTACACATGGGGGACCTATGGCTCCAGCCACATGTGTAGTAGAGGATGGCTTTGTTGGACATCAATGAGAGGAGAGGCCTTTGGTCCTGTAAAGGCTTGAAGCCCCAGTGTAGGAGATGCCAGCACAGGGAAGCGGGAGTGGGTGGGATAGTAAGCAGGAGGAGGGAGAATGGGATAGGGGGTTTTTGGGAGGGGAAACAAGGATAGGGGAGAACATTTGAAATGTAAATAAGTATCTAATTAAAAACATACAAAATAAAAGAAAGAAAATTAAAAAAAAAAAGAGGCACAGCAAAGAACTTGCCCAGGCAACACTGTTGATCCCAGTTCCTCCTGCTGACTCCAGTGGATTCAGCAGAGGCCTGGTTCTTCCTGCTAGGTTTTGCCACTGCTGCTGTTCTCCCCACAGAACTGAACTAGCCTGCTGGTATAGCCATAACGTGTTTGCAAGTGGACTGAGCTGCCACTGCTGCTGATTTATGAAGTAAACTGCTGATTTCTTGACAATGCAGATGGGAGTTGCTCCAAAGAGCCATTTCTAGACAGCACCATTTCCCCTGTATCATCATAATCTTTCTTTTCCACAACCTCTAGTGGGTAGTGGGCTAGAAGGGGGGCTAAAGCATTTAAGAACCATCATTGAAAGTGGGTCTCTGAGAAATGGAAGCTTACAGGGTATCTTCATCTTTTCTATGGGTCATAGAATATACTGATTATTTACCATCACTAATTATTCTCAATGGATCCAGGAGTGAGTGCATCTAACAATCTTATACTATAAAGAGCACCAAGTAGATGGAGCTGGGACCACAGGGCAAGAAGCATAAAGGGAAAAGGAAAGCGTAAGAGCAGCAGGACGTCTCTGAATCCAAGGAGATCAGCATAGACACAATTTCTCCCATTTTTGGACTCCAAACATGCCAGTGACTGCCTGCAAGTAAGATTGGATTCTCCCTGGTAATGGATATTGTGGCCTTCCAGACATTGCACAGCATAATGGCAAGATTACAAATGTCTTACTTAGTTGGTGAAGCAGTGGATCAATAATTATTTATTAGGTGCCTAGAAAAAAATCATTGTCTTGAAGGACTATACCCCCCATCCCTTAAAAAATGGTCACACATCAGCTTTGTTATAAGGCTAACAAAAGTAGACTGGGAGGTGGCTTTCTGGCAGTGGAAGAAGGAAGCCTTCTTGCCAGAGTGACTCCAAGGTGTAGTTCATGGGCAGGAGGCAGACTGTGGAGAGGAAATGATGACAGGGGTTAGGTATTCTACACTGGAAGGTCTATTGACACATACCATTCAAATGGAAATGAAAAGCACGACTAATTAAAGAAAATTAAAGGCTCATCTTGCTCCTCCCCACTGTGGAATACGTTTTGCCATGCATGGCCCAGTCAGACAGATCAGAGGGGTCAGCATTTTCCACTTCCAAATATACATCAGAGTCACATTAAGGAGGAAGCATGCTGAGTGCTTTTAGAAGCTGAGGAGAGCTGAGCAGGCTCTACCAGGGTCTGGTTTAACAAACATATCCTGATGGTGGTGCCTCCCCAGCACCTTTGTCTATTGCTTCCAGTTCTGGTTCCTGTCAAACACATTCTTTTCCCAGCTTGTTCCTAGCAACTAGTAAAATCACCTTTAATATCATACGTGGGTATTGTTACAAAGAAGTGTTCTCCCCTTCTGGCTGTACAGTTGTCGGTTACAATATGCTATAAATAAATAATGTTTCTATAAGAACGATGAAGAGGGGCGGGCAGTATTTATCAGCAAGAATCCCTGCCAGTTAGAAGAATCTCTATCAGAATGTTAACACAGATTAAACAGGAAAACATGCTGTTGGTAAGGAAGGCTCAGGTAGAACCAACTCTGAAGAGATGCTGAAGGGGCGTCTGGCAGGCAGGCTGCCTGGAGGTTGAAGGTGTGTGCTATCTCTGGCAGAGCCATGAACAAGCTCCAAATTATTCCAACCTGCTTCATGCTGTTGTAACAATGCAGGCAGCTCTATAGCGAAATGTCTCCTGCAGGGAGACACCACAGGGTTGAGGAAACTCTAGATCTCTTTGAAAATTACCCATGAGGGAAAACAAAGAAAACACAGCAAAAGATCTTATAATAGTTCTCATCTTATAATAGTTTGAAAGATTAAGGTCTTTGCATGTTTCCCCCTCTGTGGGAAAAACAAAACAAAACAAAACAAAACAAAACAAAACTCCACCATGTCCTTATTTTAGCCTGTTCCTGATTTCTGTTTAGAGCTGCATTTCTTCATTAATTTGTGAAAAAAATTGTATGTATCTTAAGATATGTCTTTAAGGAAGACTGGCCAAAAGTTAACTGAAGATGATAAAAAATATAGTGAAAAGCATATGCTCAAAAATAACTATTATGGTAAAAATCATGAACAGAAGAATTGGAGCTGTGGAACAGAAACAGGGCATAGCTGACATTTTTTTTTTAACAGAACTGAGGACCGAACCCAGGGCCTTGCGTTTGCTAGGCAAGTGTTCTACCACTGAGCTAAATTCCCAGCCCAACTGACATTTTAATATAGCGGACAGAGAAAGCCTGGCAGAGGAAGTAGCATTTAATCCAGGACATAAAGGCCCTGTGATGATCAGCCATGAGGCTTTCTACAAGAAGAATCAGGTAGAGTAAGGACTAGGAATAGAGCTACCTTCTTCTTAAGACTATAATAAATACCTAAGATAATAAGTTTATAAAGAAAGTTTGATCTTGGTTAATGGTTTTGTAGATTTCAAGCCAATAGGCTCCACTGCGTTAGTCTTGTGCCAAGGAAACATCATGTGAAAGAACATGGTAGAGCAAACCTTTTCTCTTCAGAGTTAGGAAGCCGGAAGATAATGAAGGTGGAAGGAGTCACAACCCACTTAATGACATCTTAATGAATCTCCTTCATTCCGTCAGGCCCCTTCTCCTCCTCCCCCTCTTCCTTCTTTATTCTTCCCTCACATATTACATCCTGATCACAGTTTCCCTTCCTTCTATCTTTCCAGTCCCTCCCCGCCCCATTCACTTGGCTGTTTCTCTTCAGAAAAGAGCAGACTTGGCAGGGATAGCAACCAAACATGGCATATAACAAGTTACAATAAGACCAGGTACAAACTCTCACAGCAAGGTTGGATAAGGCAGGAGAAAAAGGGTACCAAGAGCAGGCAAAGGAGTCAGAGACAAGCCCGGCTCTCACTCTTAGGAGTGTCACAAGGACACTAGGCTACACAATAACATATATGCGGAAGACCCATAAGGCTCTGAGGTTGCTATTTCAGCCTCTGTGGGCCCCTATGAGCCCTGTTTAGTTGATTCTGCAAGGACCCACTTCTTAAATTTTCCACTAGGTCCCAATAACATCAAAATGGAAATTAAGCCTTTAGCATCAAGTATCTGGTGGAATGTTTAAAATGCAAATCCTAGCAGGGTCAGTGTGGCCTGAGTGAGTGAGGGCATGACAGTGTGGTAGAAGAGTGAGAGTTTGATCATATCTGCTTAAGCCTGACATGGGCTCTTAAGATGATGGTGTGAAGGCAGCATGTGGCAGTGATTCCCCAGGGCATACACCTTGCTCAGATTCTTCCTACACCTGTAGTGGAAGACTCTGATCGCTGTGCTGTAGAGATCAAGGGGAATTTAAGTAGTGAACGTGGTCAACTCTTCTTAAGTAGTTTTAGTAAAACCGCTAAGATGTGGCAGTTTCTAGTTGACAAACTACAATTCTTTTTTCTTTTTTTTTTATTTTATGTGTGTTCCTATCCAAGCATAATGTTGAGGATAAAAAATAGATAAATACTAGTTATTGATAGAACACAAGACACTTAGATGCATGGTATGCAAAAGAACTGGTTAGATAGGTTAGATAGATAAATAAATAGACAGACAGACAGACAGACAGATAGATAGATAGATAGATAGATAGATAGATAGATAGATAGATAGATATTTCTTGGAAGAAGCCTATCTTGTAGCAAAGTGTTCAATAGGTTAATAAGTTTAAAATAAACAAAAGGGAATAGGAGAGGAGACAGAGAATGAAAAAAGGGAAGAAGAAATAAAAGAGAAAGTGTGTTTAGGACTTCCTCAGTGGCCTGTTGGGTTTTCTGGGTTGTGTGTCTTCCATCCTACATGCATATTAACACATGGCTTCAAACAATAGAATGTCATCAGTGTGTTTGAAATACCATTAACTTCTCATTGGTGTCCACTTGACCCCAGCAGTCTTAATTGTTTGGAACAAAAGCTTTATGAGACCACAGTGAGTCTAAAGAATGCAGCTGTATGTTCTGATGTTAAGTATATTGGCTTTAGGGTAATTTGTGCAATTTTAAGACACGTTGATTTATGAACTAATTAATGCCACACAATGAAAATACATATAGAACATGTTCGACTTCCAGCCTTGAAAACCTCCAAACAACAGGAAAATGGTTTTTGCATGTTAGAAAATTAAATTCAATATATATTTATGAGGCCATTCAAAATGTGGAGTCCTTTCTTCCTAAGTCCCGAGTAAGCAGAAATGTCCATGTATCAAAACCTAATTGTGCCAGAGAGCAAGGCTTGGGGAATAAATTAAGTCTTAAGCTACAAAAGACATTGGGCATTAATTTTAAGGCTTATTATAGCTCTGATGATATGGGCATTAATAAATCCAGTAGGAAGAAAGAAAATAACAGAACAACAAATAAGATGTATCTATTGGCTTCCTTGGCAAATGCTGATTGTTGATAATTCATTTAAACTGACACAGATATTTCTATACTCTGGGGTCATTGTTTCAGCAGCTTGTTAATGGGGATAGAATGGGGTGCTAAATATTTCATGGATTCTTAGAAGTCCATTTCTTGTTTCTGAGGTGGGGAGGGAATGGAGAGAATTTTAGGCTATGTAAAACATTCAACACTCATCTCTTATTGAGCACTTCCTATGATAAAGTGTTATTCTAGGCTATGGGTGAAGTCTGACAGACATTCAGGGAAAGGGACTATGGTTGTGGAGTAGAAGAAGAGTTGTCTTCAGGACCTACCTGTGAAATCTGTGTAGATCTTGAAATAACTATAGGACTTACAGATAGAAAACTGTAGTTATGAAGGAATCTAGAATAAGAGCACAATAAGAATAAAGGCAGAAGGATAGGGAAATAAGCATGTAGTGAAAATAATCATGAAGTGTGTGATGTGGCACACAATCGGAGTTAAAGCTGGGAGAGTGGTGGGCCCCAAATATTGTGAAACTTGAACTTCAATATGTAGATAATCGCTGAGCTGATATTTTTTCCCAATGAGCACATATTTGGTGAGTGGCTTTTGAATAATACATGCTGCTTATTCTCAAAAAGATTTCCACTTTTGGAGGGAAGTGCTAACTAACATAATTTAAGCAATTTCATCTCCAATGAGAAGGATATCATGAAAAAGTAAATGAAGTCTCTATGCCAACACATTGTCAGAGAACCTAATATATTATTGAGGGATCAGAAAAGATTTGTGGAGTAGGGGATTTTTGTTTTGAAGCCTGAAAATTTGAACAAGACATTATGGATGCTGTATTTGCGAAGTATGGAATTATCTCTAGTAGTATTTAGATTATAAAGCAGAAACGAAGATGTATTTGGTTAGCTCTACAGAAAACAGACCAGACATCAGTTAACAGGTCATGACAAACAGTAGCACCATTGTGTTGCTGTCTTGTGTATGGGAGGGGGACATGTCTCCATATCTTTTGAAATCAGACATAGCCATGTGACATACCTGTTGGAAGTCTTTATCTGCTGCTACTGGACTCTGCACATGGCTCCTTTGTTGTCTGGAGATTGAGATGCCAGATGTTGTTATGGAAATGTAAAGGCAATCCACTGAATAAAGGTAGGGTTCACGGAGAGCCATCGTACCCTGTATCAAACTGAGAAAGCATGAGAACTGAATACATTTCTTGAGGACACTACGACTGTCAAAATCAATTGCCACCATTCTATCCTCTCTTAATTGAGACAGAAGTTGTGGTGAAGAATCTGGATTTTTGCTATGGAGGAAACTAGGGTGAGTTTGAGTGTGTTAGACTTTTTCAACAGCCATGTAGGGCTGTCCAACTAGCCCTTTGGGTCTTCAGAATCTGCATCCAGATAGTCAAATAATGACAGACAAAAATACAGGACAAACAAACTTACATCTGTGCTAAATATGTAAAAAAATTTTTTGTTATCATCCCTAGACAAAAGAGTATATCGATTTACATACCTTTGAGCATTGTGGGAGAACTCATACGGTTTATATACTAATAATACAGAAGTTAATATAAGAGACTTCAGGCTCTGTAGGTTCTGCTATTTGCTGGAAGGCAAAGTTGTAGTATCCTAGAAACCTTGCCCTGCACAGATATCAGTGATCAGCTGCTCTTACATTTAAAAATACTACTCACATATCAGTTTCTAGGAAACATAGGAAGATGTGTTTGCTCACTATTATGGGCATGAGGTAATGAGAGCAGGGACTACGGCAGTGCCAGTGGAACAAAAAAGAGATGATACTTAGGAGAAATACTGTCCTGTATGTGTCCATAGGTTCCTCAAAGGACTCAGCCAAGAAAGATGAAGGAAATGGCTAAAATGACTGTATTTCCAGCACTGAGTACAAAAACTCTCATCTTCGATATTAGTGAAAAGCAAAGTAGCACAAATGAGCTGGGAAAAATTGTATTTGGTTTGTGAACTGTGCAGAAATTAAGCATTCACCTGTAGTTCAGGTACACTTGATTGAGATGGGAGTGGAGACAAACAAGGAGTGAGCTAAGGCATTTTGGAGACAAACTGGAAGAGTGGTGAGAAAAAGTACATTAGAGTGTCAAGGGCTATCTCAGGAAACTGAAGTGGAAGAGATATTCTGTGAGGAAACAGCACTTCGTGTGGAGACACTGAAAAGAATGAAGACTATACCTTTAGAACTGCAGTTCAACATAACAGTATTAGGCCTCTTTGAGGAGAGATCTTCAAGAAACGTTGTTGAAATAGAATAAACTGGGAGTCAGAGGGCAACAGGATGCTGAGATTGGTAGCATTAAGGTAGAGATCAACTTTTTATATATGAAGAAAAAAATTAGACTGAAAAGGTGTGAGAATAAAATATAAATAAAGCATTAAGGTTTATTTATCATGTTTACTATATTGATAATGAGTGGAATGAAGGAGGCATAGTTGTTAAATTTGGCTGATTGTCCTGGTGTTTTGGTTTTTTGTTTTTGTTGCTTTTGTGTTGGTAAGCTTTACAGAAGATGGAATCATCTGGGAAAAGGAACCTCACAAGAGAAAATGATTCTCTGTGGTTGCCTGTAGGAAAATCTGGAGGCATTTAAATTTATTTATTTATTTATTATTGATGGGGGGTGCCTAGTTTACTGGGAGAATTCCCACTTTTGGTCATGTAATTCTGGGTTGTATAATAAAACATGCTGACCAAGCCAGGTGGATAAGTAGCACTTCTCTGTTGCCTCTGCTTTAGTTCCTGCCTCCAGATTCCTGCTTGCAGGTCCTGTCTTGGCTTTCCCTGATAGTGGAAAGTTAAATAAACCCTTCTCAAGTTGCTTTTGGTCATGATGTTTATAGTGACAATAGAAACCTAACTAGGATACTACTGCATGAGATGTGCTTAAATTTATGCCCTACTTCTGCCAATAACAATCTTTGTGATCTGTTTCGAGAAGACCTCATTAGAGTCCTAAATCTTCTAAGTTCCCTCTGATGGAAGGCTTGCCTACCTATTTGGTTGTATCCGAGTCTTCATTCTTCCATTTAGTAGAATTAAACCATTGGATAGAGGGTTCAATAATCATATTATCATCATCTAGATGCTTTAAGAGTAAACTGGGGTTGGGTAGGTTTGGAAAATGTCTGTTCTAAAATATCAAGAAAGTTGTAGAATTGTGAATTGCAGTTGAGAACGGATGATGATGATGATGATGACGATGACGATGATGATGATGATAGGCAAAGAAGCACTAAGGTTGTAGGGACTCTTTCTCAAGATCTGTCCTTGTGTTCATTAGCAATATGTATATCAATAAAATACTTGACATAAATAACTTAAAGGAGGAAGGAATTATTTTGACTCACAGTGTCAAAAGTCACTTGGTTCCATGTGTCTGGACCTCCAGTGAAACCATGTGTCATGGTGTCAGAAGTGTATGGCAAAGGCTGGTTGATCCACAGTGGCCAGGTGGCAGGCAGGCTTATTTTCCTTTATCCCCATTGATCTCAACTATTCACATTCTGGATAGGCTTCCTGTAGGCTGCCTACATCATTAATCTGCTCTAGACATGTCCTCACAGACACATAGTCAAATGGGCTTTACTGCCCTCCTGGACATCCCTCAATTCAATTGATTTGCCAATCATGGCTAACAACCACTGGCTTGGGTGTGGTCTGGGTGGTCCGACTTTAAAATAGGACTGGTCTGGTCATCAGGAAAGGGTGATCTCAAATGAGAGAATGTATGCTGTTTTCTTCTTTTTGACCAGGTATTGTACTATCCCATTGCACCCAGAGGCATTTCCTGCTCAATGCAGAGTAGGCAGGGCTTCCTTTCCAGCCATGAGAAGGATGGTGACACCTCCCCAAATTGAACCTGATTTGACTGGATTTAGAATTACATAGAAAGTAAACCTTCAGGTGTATATGTGAGGGTGCTGCCAGAAAGGCTCAACAGAGGCAGGAAGACCCACCATGGATATAGATGGTAACATTACCTGAGTTGCAGTCCAGAGTAGATCAATTGAGGATGTGGCGCCAACAGCAGTATTCTTGTTTCTCTGTGCACGATTTCTTCCTGACTGTAAAGAGCATGTAACCAGCGGATCGGGTTCCTTGCTCTTACGTTCGCTGCTCTGGTAGACTTTATCTCTTCTAACTCTAACAGCAAATTAGAGTATAACTCTACTTTCTTCATTTGCATCCTCAGATATGTTGTTACAGTGCTAAGAGAACTAATACAAACCCTTAATTTGATATCCAGCCCCTTGGTATGTGGGTATGTTTTCATACTTTGCTATGTGTCTAGGTTTGGGTTATACTGGGAGAAATGAGATTTTTGGCAATGAAGACTACAGCAGCATCTAATATTTATGACATATATCCCTGAGAGATATTCTTTCTGTTTTTATGTAAATAACCAACCATTCATGTTAGCTTATGGAATGGGGGGACCTTTTGTACCTCTGCACAGCCTCGGCTCTAAACCTAGACTAACCTCAGGCAATCTGGAGAAACAGGAGAGATTTAGTGGTTATCAAAGCTAGATCAGGAAAGAGCACACCCTGGAAACTACTATCTCATTACTCCTCTGATACGTTCTCTCATTTAAGTGTTTCACTGGGAAACATCTTTATGGGAATGATTACTAGGGCATAAGAAATAGTAGTTTCAGGCTCTCTTCTTAGTTATGTAAATTCTTGGTTCCATTTTTATTAGGCAGAGGTGACTAACTGGTGTCACTTTCACAATGTGCTGATCTATATCACATTGCAGCAGATTGTTAGTATTGAGCCCTAAATATTACAAATGGTTTCCCAGAGGAACCCAGCAGATAGATTTTAAGACTCAGATTGCTGACAGGGAGGAGAGATGTACACAGCCATGTTAAAGAACTAATAGTTCGTAGGAGAGTCCATAGGACTCACAATGGCCTCCCTCACGGAGAGAAAAGAGTTTATTTGACAAAAGGATATGTTGTCTTTCTTGTAGAAGCAGACTTCTCTGGGAGTCCCACTCATATATCTAGATCTTTTTGTGAAGTAGCAGGAGTACAGGGACTTGTAGTTTTCTTTTTCTGTTATCTTTGTCTTCTCTCTTGCGAGCCTTTATGACATCAGGCTACACAGATATCACATCTACTGATTTACAGGTATTTACTGACCTGTAATATATTGAACACCAGAAAGCAAAATGAAACCATTTTACATTTACATTCTAAATGGGGCACAGATGAGGGAAGAAATTATGCTTGTGCACACATATGTGCACATATGTACACACACACATGCACACATGAGCGCATATATATATATATGTATATATATATATGTATATATATATGAGAGAGAGAGAGAGGAGAGATGACTAGTGCTAAATAGTATAAAGAAAAGGAAAACAAAGGCAGGTAGGGATACCTTGTTCAAGTCCCTTAAGGGAGATGGCTTAGCATCAGAAACCTCAGTGACCTGAGGAAGGTACTATGGGAACAATTTATAGGGAAAGTGTTCAAAACTAGAAAAACACTAAGCATGAAAGCGTTGAGTTACAAACAGGAACCAGTAGAGAGGCTTGATTGACAGCACAGAATAAGTGCAGCCGTGGGGACTGGGGAGAAACCCAGTTCTCATTGCACCTGTTGTCCATGAGTTTGGACTTCTTGCTTCTTGTCAGTCTTTCTGCCAATAGGCAGGGATTTTCACTTTCTTCTCCCCTACATTGCCTGTGACATTCATTTTTGTCCCTGGCACACAGTCAGTCCACAACTGACATTGGGTCAGAAAGTCTTGTTTTACAAATTCTAGCTATGTACGTCATATATTTTCCAGGCAAACATTAGGACTTCTGAGGTGGTTTGAATAGGTGTGGCCCTCATAGACTCATGTGTTTGAATGTTTGGCCCATAGAGAGTGGCACTATTAGGAGCCACTCCTAATAGTTGTGTGGCCTTGTTAAAGAAAGTGTGAGGCAAGCTTTGAGGTCTCATATTCAAGCCACACTCAGTGTGGCACATAGTGTCCTTCTGCCTTTGGATCAGGATGTAGAACTCTCGGCTCCTTCGGCTCCTCCAGTACCATGTCTGCTTGGAGGCTGCCATTTTCCCCATCATGACCATCATGGACCAAAGCTCTGAAAGAGTAAACCAGCTCCAATGAAATGTTTTTCTTGTAAGAGTTGCTGTGGTCATGATGATTCTTCACAGCAATATTACCCTAAATAAGACAACACCTTAGGCACCCAATTCCATATTTGCTAGGGCACTAAGAAATCCCAACAAAAGATATATGAAATGCATTAAATGCCATTTATCACATGAACTCTTTGGCCCTGAGCCAACTCATTGTAAATTCTTGATAAATAGTGATTAAAGGTAGGCTATAAATGGGTGACATCTTCCAGTCCAATGCATGCTTTCCTAGGGACAAGATTCTGATCTCTAACTCATATTGCTCAGAAAACCTCCTCGACCCTTGACAGATGATTAAATTGGAAAGGCGCTCTTTCTAGTTTATCACTTTGAACGTCTAGCAAGACTCCACCACTAATTAGCTCCAATCTCTCCCTTGTTAGTAGCCACCATATGGATCATAAACTAAAGTGTTTCTCAAAGTAGAATATAGCCTTTATAAAAGATCTTTTATCTGATCCTAAACTGCTGGCTTGAGTGAACTGGAATTAGGTTTTACTGTTAATTAAACGAGTTCCTGCTATGTGCCAAGACTGAATGACATTGTCCTCTATGTGTTTCTGTGGGTAGTCCATATGTTTATTCTCTGTGTCAGCAAACAATTCATTGTGTGGTAGTTTCCGGTTTACTGGTTTGATTGAAAGCCATTTGACTGTAGAAACTGTCTGATGTTCCTTCTTACGTTCCCAACTCCTGGAGGGCATTTGAAGTAGTTTGCTTCACCCTTATTTGTGTCATCCTTACCTGATGGGAAGTGGGATGGGATATTTAACAAAAGCCCACATAGGGTCTTATTTTAGCTAAAATCTAATAAATAAGATATTTTAACTGAACCCAATGTAAACTTCTGTACTTCCTTCTGCCCTGTTACAGTTGTCCTTGTACTGAATCCTGCTGAGGTGACTTGAGGACTTAGCTAAGAGAAGTTTGAATATTATACTACCACACACACACACACACACACACACACACACACACACACACTTACTAAAATGTATGTGGCTCATGCTTACAGGCTGTAGTTAAGTTATTGCTAACTGATGTAGTCCAAGCACAGCTTTCAGAAACAATCTCCACTGCCTGTTTACCTTGTGTTAGATATAATAATGGAGGAGCATTTGAAGTAAATGCATTGCAGTGTCATGTCCTTAGGGAGAGGAAGTCCCTGCACTTCAGAGAAGACAGCAGCGTGGATGCTGTGGTGCTTGAAGTCTAGGGAAGACTCCTCCCCTTGTTAGTTATAGAAAAGTCGCCAAGGATTTGGTTCTGACATTGTAGCCAAATCAAAAGAGAGGTTTTCCTCTTGCCAGATATACTTTCTGAGAGTTGATATGAATAGTCAAATTTTTACATTCCTGATAATGAGTTATGAAGTTAATAAATTCACAGTCAAGCTATCAATGATCAGAAACAGATTTTCATCAATGACCATGAAAGAAGAATTAGAATGACCCTTTTGCTTGCAGAAAATTCCATAAAATTCACAGTTATGGAAGAGGTGATCAAGGAATATGTGACCAGATTCAGCAGGGAAGAGACATTATAGCAGTGCTCCTGATAGCAATTAGTACAACAATTATGATATTTTTATGGATTAGTCTGTGTTTGTGTCAATTTTGGGTTCTAGCATTTTGATTACTTATTTTTTAATTTTACTCTATGTAGGTGCTCACTTTTGATCCACTGTCTTAGTTAGGGTTTCTATTGCTGTGAAGAAACACCATAACCATGGCAACTTTTATAAAGGCAAGCATTTAACTTTATTGGCTTTATTTAATTGGCTTACAATTCAGAAGTTTAGTTCATTATCATCATGGTGGGAAGCACAGCAACATACAGAAATAACTGAAAGTTCTACATCTGGACTGTCAGGCAGCAGGAAGAGAGAAAGACATTGGGGCTAGTTTGAGTATCTGAAACCTCAAAGCCTTCTGTCAGTGACACACCCCTAACAAAGCCCTATCTACTCCAACAAGGCTACATCTCCTAATTGTGCTACTTCCTACAAACTTATGGGAGCTGTTTTCATTTAAACCCCTACACCCTTTATGCATTCTTTTCTATCTTTCTGAAAATTCTTTCAGCTTCAAAATGGAGACCACTCACACACACACACACACACACACACACACAAACTCACACACACACACAGAGCGCACTGCCTGATACAACCTCATCATTCATAGTCATAAAATATTTGTTGATTGAATAAAACTGTGAGGAATGTCTTTGGATTGTTAGCTGTATTTACAAAACCATCTTCTCGTTCTCTATAGAGTAGAGTTTGGTGAAGCTGTACCCATGTCAGCAGCGTATGCTCAGTGTTAATGTTTCTGACCCAGTGATTATGGCAGCTGGAGCCAAATCTTCATGTTCTAATTATCTTAGTACAGTCTTTGCTCATGACTGAGTGTTGATGTCAATTTCAGCATTCCAACCTGCTACCCAAATGACTTCTTTGTTGAGTATACTTTATCCATATTTGAATTACCACCATACAGTCCAACTAGAAAGGTCTCACGCAGTCACAGGAGTAGATTGCAAGCTCTGTAATTCCAGACACTTTTTGTGCACACCAGGACTCTAGGATATTGCTTTATTTCCCCAAGGAGAATTTTAAAATAGCAGCTGATAGCCCCCTGAATTATTCTCTTAAAGATGACCCACAGAGACAGGAATATGACGTATGAATGAGGACTAACATGTACATCCTAGCTGCAATTAGCAAATTCAACACAAGGAATCACTCCTCAGAGAAGCCTGGCTAGAGGCTTTATTTATTTCATTTCAACAACAGGATTCAGTTCATGGTGAAAGCCCTATCAGAACATCCTACACACTCTGTTTAGAATATCTGTGGCAGTTTGGGATGTTTTTTTCTCCAGTGTTTAGCTTTTATGGTTACTTTAGGTATCAGACAGTTTCTCAGCTCCTATGATGTCTCTTCACACAGTGCTAAGGGGTAGATGTAGGTTATGTGTGTATTCTGAATTGTGTCAATTGGAATTGAAAATATGCCAGTTTTCTCACTACATAGTACTTAATTCACAGGCAGATGGTGTCGATAAAGCTGCCCACTGGGTGCTCAAGAGCCACAACTGCGAATATCTTCCTTTGCTACTTGTCTGTAGTTTCTTTAGAAGGAATCCTCAAAGTAATTAAGAAATTCAAAAGGAAGTGATTATCTTTGTTTCTCACTATACAACTATCTTCTGTTTATTGGTTTTGATTGCATTATTATTTATGGTAAAATTCTAAGTAGCACTTGTCTTAATCTATATTCTCATCGCACTTTCAGAAGGTAATAGTCAGTTTTATTAGGACATCTGGGGGGATGTAAAAATGGGGAATGGATCATGGTATGTCCTATAATTTTAGACACACATATACCTGAAGAATTCAGTGTTTCTTCTCATCTGCCCTGTGTAAAACACTATGTGCCATTCGTGGACTGATGGACAAGAACTTCCTTTGATACTAAACAAACAAAGACACTTTCAGACCAGCATCACAAGTACCAGTGTGTATCTTTCCCGACTCATCTGTTCTTTTCTTAGTAACTTACCAGCCTGTGCTTAATGCTCAGACTAATGGATGTTTGCCACAGGGGAAAGATGGGAAGAGCCAGTAGGAAAAATGAAGGCGCAAAAAGAAATTTGGCAGGGGCACATTTGATGAATAACAATAACACAGATGAAATCCATACTTTACTTATATTGGAATAATCATAACAGGTCATTTGTTTTCACATAGAGATGAAAATGGTATTTTGTCTACTGTTTCTTCTTTCCTTTCATTCTCCTGACGAGGTGCTTCCAGATGAATCACAGGAAAGGTAGCATAAGCCAAGATTACCAGTGTCCAGAGACTTGTTTATGGCTCTGTGAAATTTGTAAAGCAAGTATCAAATACCCATCTCCTCAGTATCCACAAAACCACCTAGATAGCAGTTTGTATGCAGGATCAACAAAGGGTTGGCTGAGCTAACAGTGTCCGGATTCACTTTCTTCTAAGCTGAAGACTTGGTGAATGTGCAATAAATATTTATTGAGTGAACTCAATGACCTAGAAAGGAAGGTTAGAGCTCTTTCTAGATGCTTGATCATAGATATTTCCAAGCACTCAAGCTGAAAACACATTTCCTAGGGTCTTTGTGTCCCTTAAACTCTACAAAATAAGAAAGTTTGTTTTATTGCTATGGGAAAGCTATGAACTCTTCTACTTCAAGATTGTACGATCAAATGATTCAAAGTGTTTACTAATGCGAACATAGAGACACTTTTCTTGCCCTGAGCATAGTCAACTTTCTAACACTTTAACTGCTTGACACATTTTTTTTTCTGGGTTTCTTTCTCTGTGCTGCCAGTGGGTTCATATGGTGCTGTCTTCAGGTCTACTTTACTGGTTGGGTGCTAAGAATAGTAACTCACAGGTAGTTCCAAAGTTATCTTTTATGAAGTATTAAGGACAGCAGATGTGTCACATAGGCTCTGGGGATATCAGGATCAGAAGATAGGGAATAAGTATAGATCATAATAATTGGAGTTACAGAGATTTGTATTCTAAAGGCTTTAAAGTCCATGAATGTTAAACAAAGCTCCAACTACTATCCCACTCCATAGCTTGACCATATGTTACAAATAAACACCTAATTCATGTGATGTGGTTCACCCCCATCCAGGGAGTCTCATTAGCAAACACATTGATTAGGAGCCTGCTTACTTTTCTGCTGTCAGCTGTTGTTTGTTTGAGTTAACCTATTCTCCCTTCTTTAAAGAAATGGAGCAGTAGTCAGTGAATGAACCTGCACTTCAGTTTTACAAGACATTTAGGACCCACATATGTTCTATATTAGGTTCTATATTTCTCTGTATTTTTCTGATCATCAAGTATTTTAAATATAAGAACAAGTGCAAAAAGAAAGGTTCAATGTAGGTTACCATAAGCAAAGGAACTATAAACTATATAATCTCTTATTGATATTTATATTTTTGAGTGGTTCCTTTTATTCATGCTCATAATGGTAGGTATTAACCACAGACAGATAAATAGGCATCTTCCTGTTTGCATGAAGCTTACAATCAAGTAGAAAACAGGAATGGGATGCAAATATAAGTATAAAATGTAAAACAAGGACACTGCAGCCTCTCATTTTGTGGATACAAATGATGGCAGGGTTCTCTGACTATTCTAAATGCAACACTCCAACACTGTGTCTGTCCGGGGCCTCCAAGTACTGCCACAAGGCTGACTCTGCCTGTCCTTTCTATTTGTAAGAATTTGTTGGAACACAGCCATACCTATTTGTTTCCTTAGCCTATGGTTATTTTTGTGCTGCAGTGATAGATTTAAGTAATTACAACACGGGATTAAAGTCCATGAAGCCTAAAATATCCACTATGTGGCTCCATATAGAAAATGTTTCTCTGAGACTTATTCCCAAGTTTTCTGCTACATGTTTGGAATTTCCCTGTACTTCTAATATTTCAGTTGTGGTCTTAACTGGCGATTTCATTGTTGAAGAGCAGGGGCTCCTTTGAGGCTAAGTTTACATACCAAAGACCAGTGGCCTCCAAAAGCAGGGTCACTACAACAGTACTGTGGTGATTTGAATGAAAATACCTCCCTTCCTGACACCTAGGTTCACATATTTGGTCTCTAGGTTGGTAGATTTTTTTTTTTTTTTTTTTTTTGCAAAAGATGGGAGGAGTAGACTTGTTGGAGGAGGCGTGTTACCAGATTGGGCTTTGAGGGTTCATGTCTCATGTGATGCCAGTGCGTGCTCCCTCTCTCTCTGCCTCGTGGTGGTTGTGAATCAGCTGTTTCCCTCACTCAACGATCTGGACTCAAACCCTATAAAACCATAAGCCAAGTAAACAACTTCTTTTCAAGTTGTCTTGGGCATGATGGTTTATCATAGCAATAGAAAAAAAATTGAAACAAGGACAATTGCTACAGATGGCTTTGGGGACCCCGAGGCCACCACTTTCACTACCTGCTTTGCATTGAGTATATAGCAAAGCATCTTTTTTGCCCTTTTGTGAAATCAGAAGCTTGCTAGCATTTCAGGGTGCTGCCAGCCAAGACAGAATAACTTATGACAACCTTTCAAATATAGTCCTAATCAAGCCATTTGGATCAACCGTGGTGAGCTGACCCACTCAGCCAGTGTCTGGGAAAAGTAAGATATCCCATGATGCCATTCATTCTCCATGTATCCCTGTGACCTGGCAAAAGGTGTATCCATTTGCCCCTACCTTGGTTTACTTCTGGTGGGTCCTTTATACATCATACACAAGGACTTCTTTGCTTTCTGGATTCTGCTAGGCTTGGCTTAGAGGCACCGTTGAAATTTGGAAAAACAGATTCCCTAGGATCTCTTCCTGCCAGCCAGAAGCTGGCAGAGGCTGTGTCCTTTTGGATGCTCAAGTGCCTCCCTTGGTTGCCAGGCTCTTTTGTTTCATGGTGATGGCTGGCTTTTCTAGGCCAAGAGGATGAGAGCTGCTTCTCCAGACAGAAGATCTTAGCATTTTCTTGCCCATGCCTTTAAACACAGTCCCTTCAAGTCATCATGGAAAGCATCTCCTTTTGAGTGACCTGTCATTTACTGGTGCAGTCTAGACCACTCTTATTTCACCAAGAATTCCCTTGCAAGCAGGATAATGGTTTACATCCAAAATTCTCCTCCTGTAACTTAGGCTGCAGGAGTAACACCAAAGTCATTTTTCTCTTATGGTTCTTTACAATCTTTCTTATAATTTGATACTTGGTATGAGCATCAATGTTTAGGTCCTCATAAGTCAGAGAATCAAATAAATACAGGGATTGAGGATAAACAAAGGAGGAAAACATTACTTTCTTGCTCTCCTTGGTGATGTCTGAACTCGGAGCTCTCAGTGCCATGGGTGGTTTATATTCCAGTTCCAAGAGATACAAAGGGAACCAGAGAGGAGGGATTTACTGTTCTGGGAATGCATGAGGGTCAGATCCCATTTAGTCCTAATGTTGTATTTCAAAGTCAATGCATCTGAGCATCATGCATCTCTGAGTCTGTTTTATCTTTTCTCTTAACACAGTAAATAGCTGGGAGGTACCTTCTAGGTACTGGTTTAGAGACAGCAACAAGCTCTAATCACATTAACACATCACATTATTGCATTTAAAGGACTATGTGTAGATGCAGAAGTGAATGTTCAGTGGTGTAGCCATAGCCTGTCAGCAAGGGAGACTTGGTATAAATTTTGAACATCTCATTCTATCTTAACTGTTTTCTCAGGGGAACCTCAATTCTGCTTGATTTCCCAGACATATCCTCTACCCTGAGACCCAGGTCTAAGTCAGGAGGCACTTCTTAGGTTTGTCATTCTGACTGGCTTAATTTAGAGACTTTCTCTCCTTATTTACAAGGAAGAAAAGGTCACGTGCCTTAGCTATTATGTCCAGGAAACATCTCTTTTCTTGTTGTTTTATAGATATGGTTCTGTAGCATTGATTGTTGTTGTTTTTTTTTTCTGCACTATTTTTTTTCTCTGTGATTCTTGGCCTTAAGATTATAAAGCCCTACCAAATAGTTTATGGTCCTGTCTCAAAATGTAAGTCTTTTCTTAAGGCTTTAGGGGATGAGATTACAAATAGTACATGTGCATAAATCCATTCTTGTCTTCAGAGGACACTCTTGCTGAAAGGGGTAGGTTATGACTGGAACCAACCAGGGATAGAGACTGTGTAATCTGCAGACATCTGGATCAATGAGAAAGAAATCTTCATACAAGAGGAGAGGTTTGGAAATCAAGGAACACAAGTGTCATCAACTTAGGACTTAGTTAGAAAAGTGAACTTTTTTTGTAACTGGGAAACAGAAGAAGTAGGGAAACTATTATAGTCATTTTAAAGCTCATTTTCCTCTAATTTAATAACATTCCTGTGGGCCTGAGATTTAACTAAGTCACAGAGGTGCTGGACTGCTTGGTTAGCATAGACATGGCCCTGGGTTCAAGTCTTAGTTACATACATGCATGCATACCCAAGCATGTGTGCATGTACACACACACACACACACACACAGAGAGAGAGAGAGAGAGAGAGAGAGAGAGAGAGAGAGAAGAGAAAATAGATTCTACACTTGTGAATCTTAGAAGATGGCATATGGGATATATCAGCTTTCAAAGCAGAAGGCCAAAAGTCAGAGAATTTCTAGCCCTTGCTCTAAAGACTCTTTAGAGGTAGACCAGTCTAGAGCCACAAATCCAGTGGGCAGGTCAACAAACGTCTTCCCTTGTGGCAAGTCTGCCCAGCGGAGCTACTTGGTTTTTCACAGAGTTTTGAAAGAAAAGGAAATGTGGGTAATCTTAGGCAAGGTGTGTAATCTCCATCGTTCTTACTGTCTTACAACCATGTGGCCACCAAAGACATTAGAGCTGTGGCCTCTATGGACAGTTCCATTCTACTCATCTGTCTTTCTGCACCCATACTCTTCATTGCTTTCTGGTAGAATCTACTCCTGAGCAATAAGATCAGTGTTCTAATAGAGACTCAAATAGGTGCAAAGAAGTGGGAGGACACAGATAGAGGACATTCTCTTGCTCTGCTCTTTGGCAGCATCTGAGCCCTCCTTCCCATGTTTTCATGTAATTAAACTAACTTACTGATTAATGAAATTACCCAACAACCATGGCATTTAAAATGAGAATCCCTCTGTAAGCAAGCATTGCCTAATGATGTGTCTGTCTGGGTTTCTTTCTACCCATCCCTAACACACATTTCCTTTTTTTCTCTCTGCTATGCTGTGACCAGAACTTGGTGTTCTTATCTGCATGGTACTGGAACAGGGAGGCTACAAAATATAGATTTGTTTAGCCAATACCCAGGCTTCTGAGCGAATGTCGTAAAATGGTAAGGCACATGGGTTTCATTAAATATTAAAATGGGTATCTCCAAAGGTCTTCCTAAAAGGGCAGAACTGGCATTCTTACAGTATGTATCATACATCTCCCCTGGCAGCAGGCAGCAGGGTGAACTGATTAGGGACAGGCAGAGGCAGGATTTTGCAGCAGTTTAGTAGGTAGGCAAGAAAGCTCTGGCACAAGTGATATGGGTACAGTAAGAAAGAAGGGGAAGAGGTCTAGACAACAATGCCCAGTAGTGATCAAAGCATTAGAAAGTGTTGATTGGGAGTGCCTGGGCAACTGACTGACAGGGCACTGCTGGGCTTAGAATCTCTGTGGTCAAGAATGATCCCCGGGGTCAAGAATAAATCTATTCCAGGTTCGTTATTCCCTCTACCTCCCTTCTCCATAATTCCCTGTCATTTCACATCTACTTAGCTCCTGAGTCTCTTGCTTTTTAAATTGTAATCGGGGTATTGTCTCATATTTAAACCCAAAACAGGGAGATTTCAAGACAGCTTTGATTATTTGAAACTCAGCAAAACAAAAAGGTGTGCCTGCTCTTTGCCTATTTGTGCTTCAGATTGTATCACCATTAGTCTACTTGACCTAATTCCTTCAGAGCCTTGGCCCCTGGCTCCTACTCTAGCCTACCATTGCTGGCACCTCTCATGGGGAGGAGGTTGAATAGACTGGAGAGATGGCAGAGTTCCCAGTAGATGTGAGGTTAAAACAATAGATGTAGGGACTGGAAAGATGGCTCACAGGTAAAGAACCTTTAATGCTTTTGTAGAGACCCTGGGTTTGGGTTCCAGAACCCACATGGTGGCTTATTATTGTCTGCCACTTCTATTCCAAGGCATCCAGTGCCTTCTATAGGCTTCTGCTGTCACCAGGAATGTGTGGGATATTCAGACATACATGTAGACAAAGTACCCATACACATAAAATAAAAATTAAAAACAGCAATATGAGTAGATGAAGCCACTAAAGAAGTTAATGATAACACAATACAAACAATAATTAGAATGTCCAATAATCATTAAGTGCTTCTTTAGTAATGTGTTTATTTCTTTTAGCAACATGCATTAGATATTATTGAATTTATTTAACTGTAAAAAAAAAAATTGAGACACACTAAAGGTTAATACCAAGATCGCATACCTGTAAGTAGAGAGACTGAACTACAAAGCCAGTCCATTAGACCTTATAATATATACTCCCAACTACTTCTCCAGACAATGAAAGAGGCTTGGGATCTTGAAGGGTAGTGGGGGTCTACTGGCAGTGGGCAGACTACTATGTCCTTCTCTAGCTTCTTTCTCTGAGCTCATCAATGCTATGTCTCAGGTACATCCTGTGTATACTTGGATAGATATGAATTGGAAATGCTAGAAGATGGACATGAGTCCCACCCTAGACTTGTCATTGTGCTGTGGGCCATACAAAGCACAGCCATCCTGAAATTTAACAACTAGCTCTTTGCTTCCTTAAATCACAGTTCCCTCTTCTGCAAAGTGATAGGTGCTGGGGACTGAAGGTAATGAGGCCTGCAAATGCACCCAACACAGTGCTAGTTGTACTCCTCGGATCCTGTATTCCTAGGGTAATGCTGGAACATTTGATCACTGTCCCGTACTTCCTCACAGTGACACTGTATGTGAATGGCCTCCTCTGAGAGCAGAAAGCCGAATCTGAAGGAAACTTCTTGCACTTGATATGCTCTATGATATAGTGTTACCTTTTATTTCTCTCATGTAATGTGCTGGTAATTTCATTGCATAAGTTGGTATTTCCAAATGTAATTACATTTGGAAATTGTTATAAGAGGCTATTACTAAAGAAATCAAATGTTTCCCCTCTTTATGTAAAGTGAAGAGAATAATTCCTCCTAATGCTTGTGAAGGGCTCTGAGAGCCTGGGCTGAAAGAGGTTTTGCAAACACAGAGCTGGGTCTCCAGCTGCCCTGGTCTTTATTTAGCACCAATCCCAGCAGTGCTACTAAAACACGAGGCAGTGCAAGAAGCTCTTGGGACCTGTCAGACTATCATGTCACCAGAGTGACAGAGTGTTAATGTTAGAAGACAGCAAATGTCAATTGTAAATTAAGGGCTCTTGTCACAACACAGGCAAGAACGATACTTTCTGCAAGGGTCTCCTTCCCCCATAATCAGGGAGAGACTCCAGGTCAGAGAGTAGCTGTCCTGCTGGAGGAGATTGAGTCAGAGGCTCTCCTGATGTAGAGGGCTAATGATGCGTCATGTGTTCCTCTTCGTTCCAAACCCTCAGTGGAGACAGGTGAGAACTGGGAATATATTGGATAGAAATACCTTCAGAATTGAATTGAGCTGGATAATTTTATATGCCATGATTCTCACAGACTTTTCCTCTACTTAAACTTGGCTGCTAAGCTCAGGTTGACCAGAGACTTGCCATATGCCTGATTATCCCAGACTTTATTAGGTGCTTTGATTCAAAGCACTAAAAATGCTCTTTACTATTAGAACAACAAAAAAATCAAACCTTTCCTAGTTTTGCACAAAGCTGGCATTGCTGCTTTTATTTTCTGGGTTGGAATACTTTGGCAGTGATGGTGGGCACTGGAGCTCAGCTCCCCAGGGTCTCAAGGCCTCTTTCAGGATCTGTAGGCTGCTGCACTGGTATCAAACACCTCTTGAAGCATAAGTTTCCAGACTCCACAAGTATTTGTTTTGTGTCTTTTGGAATGCCAAATGCCATCCAAGGTTCTTGGAACATAGCAATGAATGCAAGAGCCCTTCTGGCGGAGAAGACAGACAATAAACAAAAGAACTTTGTAATGTCCATGGAGAGAAGGTGATAGGAAAAAAAACCAAAGCCAGACAAAGAGGTGAGGAAGATGGGCCTATCTGATGAAGTGAAATTTGAACAAATTCCTATATGAATTATAGGCATTGTCTAGGGATGCAGACTCCAGAGAACAAGTGCAGAGTCCTCGAGCAGAATGTGCCAGGGGAGAAGGCAGGGGATGTCCCTGAGACCAGTGAGGGCTGCTTCAGCAGGAAAACAGGTGGGATAGAGTGGAGGGCTGGCCAAGGGCCATTTGGACTTCACTTGTGAAAAGCCACTAGCACGCTGGAGAAGAGACCAGAAGAAAGGAAGATGACTGGAGATGAAACAGCCACTACAGCAGACCCTGTGGGAGATGTGCTCTTTAAGACTGGCTGAGTAGAGTTCAATCCCTGAGGTGTGGGAAACAGGGAAATAGGAAAACATGGCCTGAGACGGGAACAGGCCCATGCATCTGCTGCATTCAACATACATGTTATTACTTTTATTAGGGCTCTAGGTAAATGTCACAAAGGCCTTCATACAAAGGAGACTACAGTCTAGGGAAAGATCAAATGTGGTGAGAGGGTGTCCTGGGAGACTGCCAGGGACCCTTACATCTCTCCTGAAGGCTTGGGGTTTCACTGGCTTTACACATTTCCTCAGACATTTTTCACAGTTTGCAGCTTTTCCTTTAATTGGGGGAATGCAGGCTAGACTATAATATTTGTTGGCCTTATTTCTCAATCAGAACAAGGTATAGTCTGATAGACATCAATTCTTTACAATTGAGAATATCCAGACAGACTGTTATAGAGTTAGTTTATTCATGCATTTGTGAGTACATTCATTCTAGAAGCATTTATTGAACAATTCTTTGGGCTGCTCTTAGCATAATGTGGCACAGAAATAAGAGTAAAGACGGACTTTTGTAAGGGAGTTGCTTTTTTCATTTTCCCCAGAAACCTTTGCTGCAATATTTGCATAAATTTCCATACCACTGTGAAGGATGATACAGATTCCTCCTGTGTCTCCTCTCCTCTGCTAGTCTTTCCTTAGTGCAGACCCTTTGGCTATACCTCCTTCATGGACATCCTAAAACACGTTCCTGTGTTCTGAATGCTGTCCTTGCAGTGCCTTTGCTGTGAGGGTTCCCCCCAGGTATTGGTAATACCAATATCTTCCATTTAATTGTGTCCCCTCTGAAATGCCACTTTGTCATGAAATAGTCTGTCTCAACTCCGTCTCAGGCAGCAGCATCATTTTTCCCGGTCCCCAGATTGTATGTCACTTTCCACATATTGTGTCAGTACTGTGACCATGCTTGTCACGCACAGATGTACTTGGAATATGAATTCTATAAGAAGAGTCTGTCTGTCTTTTGTTGCATCTTGGAATGAATTCTAAATCATACTGAATACATCATTCCTTGGGTAGCCGGAAGGGGCTTTGATGGCCTTGCATACACCTTTATTTTTGATACAAGGCCTCATGTAGCAAGGCTACCCTTGAACAAATGACCATTCTAATTCTATCTCCCTGTCCCGGGTTACAGGTGTCTACTGAGTCCAGATCTTTCCTCCTTTTAAAAAACCTTTGTCCTGGATGGTGTGCTCAGTTTCTGGAGCTGCCATCAGAGAGTGCTGGGTGGTTTCAACACGTGCTTATTTCCCACAGTTCTGGAGGTGAGAGTCCTAGGCCAGGGCAAAGGAAAGCATGGCTGGTTTCTCCAGGGCCTGCAGGCACCCTGGGTGCGCAGGAGGCTGTGTTCTCTTTAAAGGCTACATCACCAATTACAGTTACAAAGCGGGTTAAGGTGTCAATGAATGAATGATAAGAGCCGTAAATAGTTCTTTCTTTTCTATTTTTCTTTTATTGAGAATCGTTTTTTATACAATGTATTCTGGTTACAGTTTCTTGCTTAAAATGACAGACCCATCAGCCCATCTCCCATGATGAGGCTTGTTTTATAAAGCATTATATACATAAAATAATACATAAAACATACAAATATATTTATATTTATATAAACAAAATTTTATATAAAATATTTATATATTATATATGTATTGCTTTATATATTTCCATATAGGTTTATATGTAAATTAATATATTTATATTACATATAAGCATATACATATATGTATATATATACATAAATACAAATGTATTTATATGTAAATACATAAATTCATATGTTTATATATATAAATATTTAAAGTTCTCTCTATTATATACATGTATGTGTGTGTGTGTGTGTGTGTGTGTGTGTGTGTGTGTGTGTGTAGTTTCTCCTATTCTGTCATGCTTCATCTGCTACTGGTTAGCAGAGTAGACATAAATCCATAAATCCACTTTCTTGTATGTGTGTTTTCAATTTATTTACTTATTCACTTTACATCCTGATTGCTGTCCCCCTGCCCGCTCACCCCCCTACATTGTGCCTTCCCCAATCCCCTCTCCTCTTCTCCTCTGAGAGGACGAAGGCCCCCCTGGATATCCTCCTACCCTGGCACATCAAGGCTCTGTAGGGCTAGGTTTATCCTCTCCTATTGAGGCCAGACAAGGCAGCCCAGTTAAGGGAACAGAATCCACAGACAGGCAACAGCTTTAGGGGCAGTTCCTGCCCCAGTTGTTGGGGGACCTCAGGAAGGCCAAGCTGTATTTCTACTACATATGAGCAGGGAGACTTAGGTTTAGCACACACACACACACACACACACACACACACACACACTCTTTGGTTGGTGGTTCAGTCTCTGAGAGGCCCAAGGGTCTAGGTTAGTTGACTCTGTTGGTCTTCCTGTGGAGTTCCCATCTTTTCCAGGGCCATCAAGCCTTTCTCCATCTCTTACATAAAACTCTCTGAGCTCTGTCCAGTGTCCAATGTTTTTTTTTAAATATCCTTTTTTATTGAAAAGAGAAGTTAAAAACACTTTATTATAAAATTAAAGATTTACATGGAAAATATGGGTCTCTGCATCTGTTTCAGTCATCTGCTAGGTGGAGGGCAGTTACGCTAGGCTCCTTTCTTTTTTGTTTTGTTTTTTGTGCAGTGTGTGTGTGTGTGTGTGTGTGTGTCCCCTGCTTCTCTACGTGGAGGTCTTCTTGCCCCGGGCCCTTGGATTGGTCATACATGGCATTTGCCTTTGATTGCTCTTTCCTGGAAAGGCTATGAGCTGCTGTGGCCATTGATAATGAAGCTCAAAGGTTTGCGTCTACACTGTTTTGCTCACCAGGTTATCTCCAAAGAAACAATGCTATCCACAAGTTTAGTGTGCTGGGCTGGGTATGGGTTTTACACCTTTGTTCAAGGATCTCTACATCCTTGCAATCCCAAGAGACTCTCTTGGGAACAGTGTTTAGGATAATGTCATTTGTGACATTGTGGTTAATGTCACATGTGAGCTCTGCTGGCTTTGCCCATGAAGTTGTTGGTCACATGTGAGTGTAGATGGTGGTCATATCATGAGACACATGGAAGAGTCAGAATAGATTGTGTTAGAGATCACTGCATACAGTGATGGGCAAAGAAAAAAGATCTCACCCTTAATGAGAGAGTCAGTGAAGAAACAGTCTCCAATTATTTAATATTTCCTACCATGAGAAGTAAAACTGATGTTCACAAATCTGGACTAACTTGGAACTTTGTTGAGCAATAGAACAACATTGTAGAAATACTTATGAATTCTGAAGCCAAATAATGAAAGACATGGTGTTGGGTTGGGGGGAGTTGGAAAGAGGGCTCAGCAATTAAGAGAGTTCATTGCTCTTCCAGAAACACAAGCTTAATTCTCAGCTACTACATCAGGTGATTATGATCCTCTGTAACTCTAGATCCAAGGGATTCAAGACCCTCTTCTGGTCTTAATGGGTGCATGACCCATTACATGTATATACAGACACACATACAACTAATAAAAATCTATAGTTAATCAATAGTTAAAATAAAAGACATCTTGTTACATGGAATGTTACAGTATAGATGTCTGTGGGCCTTTGTGCCAGCAAGACATGTACAGGATGGGGAAGCTGTTCTTTTTTTTTTTTAATTTTATTTTTTTTATTCGATATATTTTTTATTTACATTTCCCCTTTTCTAGCCCCCCACTCCCCGAAAGTCCCGTAAGCCCCCTTCTCTCCCCCTGTCCTCCCACCCACCCCTTCCCACTTCCCCGTTCTGGTTTTGCCAAATACTGCTTCACTGAGTCTTTCCAGAACAAGGGGCCACTCTTCCTTTCTTCTTGTACCTCATTTGATGTGTGGATTATGTTTTGGGTATTCCAGTTTTCTAGGTTAATATCCACTTATTAGTGAGTGCATACCATGATTCACCTTTTGAGTCAGGGTTACCTCACTTAGTATGATGTTCTCTAGCTCAATCCATTTGCCTAAGAATTTCGTGAATTCATTGTTTCTAATGGCTGAAAAGTACTCCATTGTGTATATATACCACATTTTTTTGCATCCACTCTTCTGTTGAGGGATACCTGGGTTCTTGGGGAAGCTGTTCTTTGCCTTCATTCACTTCTGCTAAGGTATGAACTGTGAGAACCAGTACGTGATATGGACCTCCAGTCCCAGCTCTCAGCTGCTGCCTGGTCCTGCTTCTGCCCTTGGGGTATCCAGGCACTGTTTCTCACACAGGGCAGCAATGGAAGGAATGAAGAAGCATATCTGGGCTGCTTGTGTGCCGGGGAGAAAGAGCCTTCTCAGAGCCAGTTTTCAGTAAAAACTGCTCTTCTCTATTGGGGAGGCTTTGTAAGGGCCATGTAAACCCTTGGGGAGTGGATAGGGGGCTTTCAGGGTAAGTGTACATTATAGACTGGTATCAAGGTGCTAGGAATGCTTAATTTGCATGAAGAGGAATTCCAGGTGCTTGCTGCACATGTCTTTACAGGGAGAGAGGAAGTTAAAGCTGCAATTTGGCCACTAGGCTATGTAAC
This sequence comes from Apodemus sylvaticus, assembly GCF_947179515.1. Lineage (NCBI taxonomy): Eukaryota > Metazoa > Chordata > Mammalia > Rodentia > Muridae > Apodemus > Apodemus sylvaticus. The sequence continues at coordinate 53,724,840 of NC_067475.1, read as the reverse complement.
TGCCTCAAGGGTGATGGAGGTGGGGGTTGCATGGGTTACTGGCACCGGAGCATGCAGACCCAGAACAAGGAAGGAGTAACCCTTACTCATTCTGGTCTCAAAATGAGATCTTTGGGATTTGGACACATCTCAGCTTCCCCTTTCCTCCTGGTCGGCTCTCCCAGTCACATGGCTTACTGGCCCCACAATCAGCTGCTAGTCTTTGGGTCATCACAACTGAAGCATCGGAGAGAACTGATGAGAGAGAAACCATCCTTGCTTGGTTGGTTTTATTTCATTTAACCCCTGATTGGTTTGCCATGCAGCAATTGTAATTAGAACAGAGACTCAAACTCAAAGTATTTCAGCTGGGTTTTCAAGGATGAGAGCTACACATGGGCACAGTGGGGAGAACATCTTGGGCAGAAGAGACACAGATGTGGAAGCATCTAGTGTACCACAGAAGGCTGTCTTTGAGGAACTGCAGTCTCTGAACTTTGCTGGAACACAAGCTTTCAACCAAATTGAGGATAAAGAAATGCACAGCGCAGGAGGCGAGCCAGCCATTCATCCCTTCCATTGACCATCAGCAAGCTTATAGTTTCATATCCTAATCTAAAGCCTGCTCTCCCGAGGCTTCCTGATGACTTGTCCATGCTCTCATAACTTCTGAGTGAAGCGCCTGTTGGGCAGTGCTTGAAAAGTGTTGTCTATATTATGGAAACTAGAAAAGCTCTAAGCTCTATGGTCATGTCACTGACCATAGACATCCAACATCACTGCATTTCAATCAGGATAGTCAACCAATATACAATATATTTGCCCCCAAAGAAAGAGAGGTGTTGCCCTGCTGCTTAGATAAAAGAAGTGACTGCCTTTCTGTGTGTGTGTGTGTGTGTGTGTGTATGTGTGTGTGTGTGTGTGTGTACTCTAGAAGACAATTGCAAATGTCATTTTTCATGTGCAATCTAATTTTGCAATCCCAATGTGCAATCCCAATTTTGTTGGGACAAAGACGCTCACCGATCTGGAACTCACTGAGTTATCTAGGCTATCTGGATAGCTACAAATCAGGAGTCTGCCAGTTTCTGTGTCCTCAGCCCTGAGATTATAAGATCACAACAGCATGATTTTGAGAGGATATCACTTGGGCCTTACAGCTTTCAAGGCAAACCCTTTACTGATTGAACTATCACCCCAGGCCCACATTTCCTTCCCTAAGCTTATCACTCTATCTATCTATCTATCTATCTATCTATCTATCTATCTATTTCTTTATTTTTACAAAAACAAGAGCTCTTTCCCTTCCTGGGAAAGGGGGCTCCTATTCTGTGTTCTTGTTGAGGTGATTTTAGAATTGTCATGTTCTGTGCCACAGGATATTGTAGTACGTTTTCACAACACACTTAAAGGCTGACTTCCTAAAATTGTCACGTCTGGAGAGCCCTAGATAAGCCAGCAAGGACAGGGACGTGATCACTCTCTCCTGCCCCTAGTATTACAGGCGGCTATCAATTCTAGCTCATTTAGGCTGATCCATTCGCAGCACCAAAAGCCATTTCCATATTATTACTCCAAACTGGAAATTACAGAGGCTGTGTATTTCTTGGCAAAGTCTCCAATTTGGGCTTGTAACTTAGCATTGGGTTATTAGCGACACACATCATTATTCTCAAGATATATGCTAGCTGCAGGATTTTGTCCTCAGATCCTCTGGAAGACCTCAGCTCTGTAGATCAGCCTCTCCACAAGGCAGGATGTTTAGGTCATATTAATGTGCTCTTACTGCAAGCTTTAAAATTAATTTTTGATCATTGATTCCTTGCACTAACAGTCCCCTGAGCCTTTCTAGTATGTAGAGAAACTTCACAGAGTGAGTCAGTGGGCAAGCTGGAGTTAGAATGAACCAGGCTTTAATTAAGTAGAATCTCACAGGGCCTCAGAGAATCCATGTGGAAGCTACGACCATGAGCTGACAAGAAAAATGAGAATTTGATTTCTTCTTTCTTTTTTTTTGTTCCCCCTCTCTGATGTAGTTTGTTCCAGTCAAATAATTCAATTTAGGAAAACTCAAATATTCAAGTTGAGGAATGATACATGCAACCTGTTCGATTTTTTTTTCTGATTGCTTTATTGAATCAAAAAAGTAAACAAAAAGATTTGACAATTTACCTGTTCCAAAACATTAAACTTCTCACTCCAGAAACTCTCTAAGGCTTTGGCCAAGCGTATCAACCTATTTCATCGTTTTGTCATTGAACAGAGTTGAAAACGTAGATCCTCGAATTCCTAACAGAGAGCTGGAATTGCCTTTGGGGAATCTCCTGTGAAATGAACGATTCAGGCATAGTTTAGGGCAGAATAGGCATTGTCTGGTAGCAACTGACATTTCCTGAATGTGAAGCTTGGATTAGAGAGTTTCATGTAAATGATCTCATTTAATTGTCACCTTTTCCTGCGGGGTAAGAATCCTGTTTTAATCTGGGGCATCCATGCTCCAGGGGGCTTTGGATTAAATTGCAGGGAGGTTTTTAATTAGCTTATATTCCTGGGTTTTATTCCAAATTTCCATGTTCTAACATGAATTTTCTACCCTAGGTCTCATTATAGCTTCCCAAGTGGCCCCCAGGGAGATGAGTGTGATGCTTATAAGGTTCTGAATGTGGCAGGTTGGACATGAAACTTGTATCAGTGACTGATTCAACAAGGAAATTCTAATGTCAGTGATACAGAAGCTAATAGCAGAAAAAACAAATACACAGCTAACGTTAGCTTTAGTGTCGGGATACATAGAATGTCAAATATTCCCCACTTTACAATTCACCAAGTCTTTCAGTTTTGTGACCTCATGATTATTTTCACATTAATTCTGGAGAATGAATAGTATTCATCCCATTTTACAGATTGAAAAAACCTGATGTTTAGAACAATGGTGTTCAATAGAAATATAATGTGAGCCTCTTGTGTAATTTAAAAGCCCCTGGGATTAGAGTAGGAGATAGAAACAATTAAAATCAATTGTAATAATCTATTTTATTTAATCTAGTATATCAAAAGTGTTATTATTCTAACATATCAGTATACAAATTCTTTTTAAAATGGTTCAAGAAGTTCTTTTGTATGTTTTGCACAAAGATTCTGAAATCTGATGTTCTTAGTCACAGGCCTTGCCAGCTTGGACTAACCATGTCCAGGTGCTCAACAGCTGTAAGTAGGTAGCTATTGCTAATGGTTAGTTCAAGTCCAGAGGATCCAGCATGAAATAAGAGCTTTGTATATTCAGAGTACTGCCCATACTCCGAGAAGTGTGACGTTAATTAGGGACACCTTTGCTCCTAATCTTGTGAGCTAAAATAATGGCACGAATGGAGCAAATTGGTCAAAAAGAAAGTGGCTTTGCATTGTGATATCCAAATGTGTTCCAGCAGCTAATGCATTTTATTTTGCTTTTCATACATTTTATTTCTAGGGTTCAAAAAGATATTGTTGAAGATGTTTCTAATAAAATGTCTGCAATGGAGAAACCAGAGCAGGTTATGACTGTCAGAGCCCCGAGAACCAAAGCTGAGCATACGTTATTTCAGAGTTGTTTTTGTGCATGGTCAGGTCACATTTCCAGAATGTGACCTATAGAGAGGTTGTCAAAGCTACATAATTTGTTAGCATTCCTTAAGAATGTGCCTCAAGTCATCCACTGCTGTCTGCCTTTAATTAAAAGTAGCTCTTAATACAGAGGCTTGTAAATGTACATATGTCATGTGCATTAATGTGAGAATTTGACATGAAATTATACTCCTATTTGGATTGGCTCAGAAATTTGATTGCTATCATTACATGATAGGAAGAGATGTGAAGGTTAGTGTGGATTGTCAAGCTGATGGACTCTGGAGTCATCTAGGAGACACACTTCTAGAAACACTTGGGAAGGATTACTGAGATAGCCTCTGTGCATACCTATGAGAGATTATTTTAATTAGGACTATTGAGGTGTGAAGACCCACCTTAAACCCCGTGGAACTGGACCCTGGGCTGCATAAAAGGAGAAATCTTGCTGAGCACGGACCCTCATTATTCTCTGCTTTCTGACACAATGTGACATTGTGCCTTAAATTCCTGCCACCAGAGCTTTCCTGCTAGGCTGGCTTCACTGAACTGTGAGCCAAATAATATTTCTCCTTTAAATTGCTGGATTTTGTTATCACAGTGTGATGGTTTGTTTATGTTCGGCCCAGGAAGTGGCACTATTAGAAGGTGTAGCCTTGTTGAGTTTGTGTGGCCTTTTTGGTATAGTTGTGGCACTGTGGATGTGGGCTTTCAGACCTGCCTGGAAGCCAATATTCTGCTAGCAGCCTTCAGATGAAGATGTAGAAGTCTCAGCTCCTCCTGCTCCATGCCTCCCTGGATACTGCCATGTTCCTGCCTTGATGATAATGGACTGAACCTCTGAACCTATAAGCCAGCCCCAATTAAAAGTTTCTCTTTTAAGAGTTGCCTTGGTCATGGTGTCTGTTCACAGGAGTAAAACCCTAAGTAAGACACACAGTAACATGAAAATAAGCTAAGACAAGTGGTATGAAGATTTTATAATCAAATGTTAATCAGATAAAGCAGGGGTTTTCAACCTTCCTAAAAGCTGTGACCTTTTAATTTAGTTCCTCTGAATGTGAGGACCACCAACAATAAAGTTATTTTCGTTGCTACTTCATAACTTTAATTTTGCTACCGTTATGAATTGTAACATAAACATTTGTGATTTCTGATGGTCTTAGGCAATGCTGGCAAAGGAGTCATTCATTCCCAAGGGAGTCAAGACATAGAAGTTGAGAACTAATGAAATAGAGTGTCTCCTAAGAGCTTTATTGGAGACTGTTTGCTAGAACACATGCCATTCAAACTCAGAGAGGAGGCTGTTAATGAAAACCAGAAATCTCCATGTTCTCTACATGGTCCTATGAGAAATATAACAAACCTATCAAGATATTCAGATATTTTGGTTAGTTGGCCTCATATTATACTCCTTACCTGGGCCATTTTTTTTTCATTTTCAGTTTATACTTGGATTCTACATTAATAAATATAAATATATATGAAAGGGAATTGAGTAGATGTAAGGTAATTTTGAGATGGAATTGATTGCTGGACAGTAGTTTTTCATATATCTGTGTGCCTATATAATTCCTCTCATGACAACAATGTATTATTTGATGATGCATACCTTCAAAAGTTAGGGTAAACTGTAGCCCTTATACCAGTCATATTTACATTTTTAGGAGCCTTTTAATGTTTTGAGAAGTATACTGTTTTTAATGTCCAGAAAAAAATCATTATATTTGCATACAATCTAATTCACAATTTAAAACATTTCACTGTTAGCCTTCCTTTCTCACCCTTCTTGAATCAATTTGAATTCTGGGTTTTAAAAACCACTTACTGTGTTGTGTGCTCGATGGGCTTGGCAGCCTGAGGACCATTGATCAGAATGCATTCAGATTTGACGGCTCTCCCAATTATGAATTGTAATTACACAGGATATAAACAGGACTTTAAGTGGTTGTAAATTGCTTCAATATTTGTTACCCTATTAATTTAATAAACTGAATTTTTAGTGGGGGTCTTCATAATTACATATCAATGGACAAATGTTTTTTTCACAAACATTGTCACATTAGATTGAGAGCCACCACCTACATCCAACACCTTCCTAAAGGGAAAGAAACCAGGGTGGAGAGAGATGACACTAATCTAAGTGTTTGCCTCTAGGTGTTTATCACACCAAGAAAGCCAAAACAATTACTCAGGGCTTCACTGGGTAGAGAGCATAATGCTATTTCCTTGGAGGAGTCTCTCTTTAGTGTTTCTTCAGGGCAGAGGTAAGACAGTTCTTTCCTCAGTGGGAGAAGCCCTGCTTAGGAGCCAAAGGCAAACAAACAAAAATGAAATTACGTAGTTGCCTACCTTGGGGCAAAACCAAACCAAACCAAACCAAACCAACCAACCAAAACAAAACCAAAACAAAATCACCTATTCTTAACAGGACTTCAGGTGTGTACTTTTCTGTCATCTTCTTTTAATCAGTTAGAAATGCTACCTGTGTAACAAACATGCTCTGTCATGGTACTATTGCATAGAGTCAGCGACACCTTTGGCATATGATGTTTTTAAGGTTCTTGACACATTTGTGCTATAATTTCCGTTTCTATTCACATAGGGGGAAGAAATGTAACAATTACTTTTTTTCTTTTTCCAGTTGGTTTTATTCCCCTCAATGAGCAAATTTGTAATTCTAATGAAATCATAGTTAAAATGACACCTCTGGAAAAAAATGGGAGTGAGTTAAGAAAACTGAGAGTTACTCTTACTTCTGAGCTTCTGCAGTTTGCCTGGGCTAGTCTAACTGTTTAGTGCTAAGATAATTAGGTTTTGTAGAATAATGACCCATTTCTCAGGTAGCAGTTTAGGTTTTAAAAAACCCCATATAATTGTAAATGTTACTACTCCATTTTAATTCATCAACCAATTAACAGCAGCTTTGGGGTGACCAGAGAAGGCCAAGGGGAGTGGGATTACAGCAGTTACTAAAGGTTCGAATGCTTTAAAATGCCCTTCAAAATTGTTGATCTCTTCTTTGTAGAATTATTTCAGAATGCACTCTAAAAATGTATTAAGGGCACCATTTTTCTTCTGTGATAGAACTTAAGTAACTGTCTATTAGTTGATATTAACTTGTTTTTCACAGATGTTATTTTCTAATTTCTAGTTAAATGCAATAGTGGGCTTATGCAAGGGGCATGCCTATGTTTTCTTTTCTTTTTTTTCTTTTCTCTTGATTCTCCGGAAGCAGAATGAAGACGGTCGCCTGTGAGTCACACCGCACCAGGTGTTGAGAAGAGCAGACGTTCTCTGTGTTCCGGAGACTGTTTGGGGAAAATTCAAAATATGGAAGTTGGCATGCTTACTTTTTTTTCTGACATCATCTTGTGTTTGTGTGCAGTTTATGTGAGGAGTTTGTTGGCATCCACTTTAGGTAACTGAAGAGAAAAGAAAAGCTACTTTTAATGTAAGAAAGTAAAAAATAAAGTTTAAATAAAAAAACACTTTATATGGAAATACTCAGAACTTTCAGAATGTTTGTATCAAAGGAAGGCTTCATGTTTCTTAAAAATAACACTGAGAGGCGGGAGAGGTGGCTCAGTGGTTAGGTGCACTGCTTGGTTGGTCAGAGGACCTAGGTTCTGTTTTCAGTACTCAGGTGGCAACTCCATAACCACGCTTGTTCCAGGGCATCTGACTCCCTCTTCTGACCTCCAGGGCATGTTGCACACAGACACATCCATGCAAAACCAGACATAAGTAACAAACAAATAAACAAATAACATTGGCTAGAAACCAGTATTGATTTCCCGAGGCAAATTATTAGACTCCAAAATTATTTATAATTCAATTTTGTGTTAACATCTCAGGGATATCTCTCTTTTAAAAAATTTTTTACATATAATACACATACCAGTTGGGTTTCCTTTTTAAAAAAAACAAACAAACACCCTCCTTTTTTAACCTCAGGTTGTTCCAGCTCATGGGGAAGTGGATATCACACCCTCCTTATCAATAAAGGCTGAGAGTCAAAAGTGGTAGGTAAATAACTCATTCCGAAGGTACATTTTAAAATCATACTGGATGTTAAATGCATGTAGATAGTTATATATGTTATGAATATACCATGGAATCCCAAGCTCCCTAGTGTCCTGTTCAATTCTATAAGCACAGAAACTGCCACTGATATTTGACTTAGAAATAAACACTAGGTAAAGCACAGCAGACTACTTCCCATGGCAAAGAACATCCCCTTTCAGATAATGGTTTTTTTTTTTTTTTTTTTTTTGTATTCCTATATTACACTAGATTATTGGTGGTAGAGGGTGAAGAAGATGGAAGTCAAGATTTGATTTCAGGGTTTCCAACTAAAGATTCTTGGACGCCAGTTAAAGTCACAGGTCCAGGAAAGGGTGGGTAGGACACAGTAGAATCCACTGAACTGTGGAGTCTGTATCTTCTTCCATCCTTGTGCTCATGGGCTGCCTTTGTGCTGCCTGCCTACAGGAGGTCACTGTCCTGTGGCGACTCCTAATTAGACTGGATAACTGGGCAAAGGCAGAGGAGGGTAAAGGTGGCCCTTCCAATATTTGCCCTTTGTGATCATTCATTCCCCCTTCATGGTAGGCAAGATAGAATACTTAACTCCCTGTCAGTAGCAAAACTTCCTGGATAGCTGACATTTAAACACCCCACTCCCCCCAACACACACACCTCTCCCTTTTAAGTTTTCTACACATCAGTCATGGGAGCAATGATATTCCTTCTTTGTAGGGCAGTTAACAGAGGACATGGGATGGCTGTATTGCCCACATTAAAGACCCTTCCAGGAAACAACGTAAGAGCTCCAGCCTGATGTGTGAGCATGACTTACTATACCCTATCTGCCTCAGTCCTGTCTCAGGACAGAATATTGCAGATTCAAAGAATTCTAGAAAGCAGCAGAGAAAATCCTGTAGGCTGACATTTCTTTAAAAAAAAATGAATTGACTTTTTAAAGAACCAGATTAAAAAGAACATTTCATTTACGTTTGTTATATACCTAAAAGTGAGTTTTTATTAAAAGCAGATCACATCACTTCAAGAAATTCAGAGAACTATATCTAAATACACTGAATGCAAGATATTCCTCATCAATTTAGATTCTTATAGTCTCATAAAGATAAAATGCAGATGAGTTGATCTAAATCAAGCCTTCATTAAATTTCAGAATTGGCTTTTAGAATCCCACGTATTGAATTGTGCAGTGTCTGATTCCTGATCGTTGTGACAAAGCTGGGACTGGGTACCAAGCAAGTGCAGCATTGCCAGAAATAACACAGTCTGCCTTTGGTTTGTGCTAATAAACTATAAGACAACTTAAACTCCATTTTAATATCAGAAATCCACCTCATTAGAAGTAATCTCACACTCTGTATGCTATCAGAATTTTCATGTGTATTCTTTGGTGAGCAGGGAATATAATTTTCTATTTATGCTTCTAATGTAAATCTGCCATTTCTGGTTGGCCACTCTGGCACTAAGCCAAAGCGCTAATTTATTTCCATCTTTCCCTATTTCTTATATCAAAAGAGGCTGTTGGTTTGAATAACAAACATTCAATCGACTTGGACGTGGGGTGGCAGGCAGAGCAGGAATTACCTGCTTACCTTTTATTGCCTTCTTTGAATTGGCTTTTCTGGGAAGAAAACCAATAAGACATGCTGTTCCTTCATCTAGTTTTGACTCAGGTTATTTATCAGAAGACATTCCTCGCCCCCCCCCCTCCGCCCCCTGCCTGGTTCAGTCGAGACTGGAAGTAGGGTGAAATGTTCAGTCTGGAAAGAGGCTTCTGACCTAATACTGTCATAGGTTATTGTCCCACCAAGTCATGTAGGACTTCATTGTCTTTAATCTTCTGGTTTGGCCTCATAATTATTTCTGATTCCAAGAGGTGGCGTTTGCTGACACATCTGTCATCTGCAGGGTGGCAGTGTGCTGGGATTGAACATACACGGTTTCAGCCCCTCCAAGACTTTGCAATGATTCCCCCCCTCTCCGCCCAGCTCTCTCTGCTGACTTGTACCATAATTGGCCTAATAAAAGGCAGAAACAAGAATTTATTACACCTTGGGCAGTACTTGAAACAGACTTTATTTTCAGGAACAGCAGTTATGTCTACTTGCTGCTGTATATTTTGATATTTCATTTAAATACTTAGAATATATTCAAAGTCAAATTGCTAATCACTCAATTTCCCTGCTGCTGTCCTGGTTCCCCAGGTGGCCTCTTATGATACTCCATGTAAACACTGTATTTGGAAGGATACATAGATCGGCATCCCTAGAGTCACATGATCACCATAAATCTGTGAAAATAGCATGACTTAAAAATAAAAGTCTCTTAGTGCTCTGCCAACAGGCTTTGGCATAATCTTGGCAATCACTTAGATATTTCTTTCTCTCTGTTTTTGCAGTTATAATTTTTTCCCAGGTGGAAAATAGTCTCATATTTTGCAGACGTTGTCCAAGCTAGTGACCATCAATCCATTTTCCTGGTTACTAAAGTTGTCAGCTGACTGTGTTCCGTCCACACAAAATCAGTGACGTGACTGGGAAACTGTTGGGTGGTTGCTCCTTTCATCTTAAGAAACGGCCATACAATTTCCTGATATCATTTCTGCAGGAATTTTTATTCTTTAAATCTTCCAGTGTTAAAGCAACAAGAAAACATTTAAAATGTCCTTTGGTGGAATCTTATCACATTTGCTATATGTAAACCGATATTCTTTGATGCCAGCACGCTCGTTGCCCTTACAGAGAAATCTCTGCACGACAAAACGAAACAAAACCAAAGAGGACCAAAAAATCAAACGTCAGTCTTTGCTGAGTCGAATTAGATACATTAACAGATTGTCTGGTAACATAAATTGGCAATAATACAAAAAATCTACATATTACATTATTTCAAGAAAAATAACTTCATTTGAATACAAAAGGATAGATACACTTTCTCTTTTTCTCTAACCACTCTTGTGAAGTGGATATGAGCGGGCACTGGGATCGCAGTGCTGCTGAAATATACAGGGGTAGGACTGGCTTGCGCTTTGGAGGGGGCTGTTACACATGTGTATCACTAACATCAGACAAAGAAATCTTTCAACCAACAAGGGTTACAGAGCAACGTTCACTAAAGCACAGGTTGGAAGGGATTTGGGGGTAGGGGGCTGAAGCAGGCCAATATGGCAGCTTGTAACAGATTTCCTTATACCCACAATGCACCTGACAGCGAAGAATGCTTTTATTTGGTTGGCCCACACACTGAGCAGAGCGGTACTAGGGTGCACCACGGTAGAGTAGCGAATGTTTTTAGGTTGGTTGATCAGTTTGTTTGTCGTCTTTCCTTTTGGGGGCGCTGTCACAGCCTTTCCAATCCGCAATCAGCTCTGCAGCTGGCAATGGGATTTGCAGTGGTAATAGCAACAGCTGCCGATTCCTCTGGAGTCAGTGATGAACAGTCTTGACTCCGATGTGCGATGTGCTGTCCGGGTCTGAGAGATATGGCTTAGTTCAGTTAGGCCCTCTTCTTTTATACACTGTGTTGGAGTGGGTGTGCGTGTTTCCTGTGACAGTAGCAATCGCTTGGGTTGTGTTTGCTTCCCCACAGCACAGGCCTGTCCGGAGGGCTGGGTGTGACCCCTAGAACATCAGGGGACTGGCAGTCCCCAGCAGCGCGGTCAGCAACAGCAGCGCTGGGGAGCCCCGCGGGGGTGCTCCCTGGCCGGAGTCGGAGCCACAGCTGCCCGCCTCTTCGCACCGGAGCTTCTCACAGAGGATGCCCGTGTAGGCGTCTGGGCAAGCGCAGCGCACATTGTTCTGGCAGGTCCCTCCATTCTGGCAGTGCAGGAGCTCATTGTCGCAGACATTAGCTGCAGAACGAGGGGAGGGGAGGGGAGGAGAGGCAGAATCAATTTAAGTTCATCTGGAACATCATGTTTTCAGCTTTAAAAAAGAAATTCTCTATCGATCTTGTGCTCCCCCCTTCCCTCCACAAACTAAGCATGTGACTCCAATTTCCAAACTAATGTAGTTGGCTGCCTTTGTTTTGATCATATTAGGCCTTTTCATATAGGTTCCCCCCCTCCCCCACCTTTTCCCTGCAATCTTGGATATTTTCCAGTTCAGGCTATCAAATCTAAGGGAATGTAATACTCCTGGTTTGGAAATTCTTATGTACGTGTGAGTCCTGTTGTGACCTCCTAGGTTTTTAAAGGACAAGTGCCTGATACAAGAAAACAGAACCTTGAAGCCAGGTGAGTGCTGTTTAAAATGCAAAGCAGTGTGGCTAAAATGACCAACAACCTCTAAGGTCAGGACATCCATCCATCGTCCCTGAACCGAGTCCAGCCTTTTTGTGCATGCAAAGAGGCCACAGGGAAGCAGGGAAATGCAGGCTTGGGGGTGAGAAAAGTAGCATGCTCCAGGGCAGGCAGCAGCCAGATGGGAAGAGGCATGTGAGGAAGAACAGTCACATTTGTCCCTGACAGCCCATCAGAGTCTTTTTTTTATTACCTTGTAAATATAGGGAGTAGAGCCCAAGGTTACCTTGATTTGGGAACAGTAATAAATGCAACAGTGAAACCCTGATTACCAAAATTTCATTACATCCATCAAGGAACAGAATCAGGTTGGAAAAATCAAGAAGCAGTTCCTACTGAAATTCATTCACAGCCTCTGTCACAGAACTTTCACCTCTAATAATTTCTCATATCTTCAAAATTCCCATTATCCTCATTAATTCAATGTCTTGTATTCTCTTAGATAATCAAGGTTTCACTGATTTAGCAGAATGTTAAATAGAACCCAGGGAAATTAACACAACAACAAAGACTAAGAGAGCCAAGAACGAACTCAGGAACAACGAACGCTTTCCAACAACATTGCTGCTTAAGCACTTAACACACAGACCACTCTGGACGGGGGGCAGGCGGGGCACAGAGCAGAAAAAGGAGCTTTTTATAAATTATAACTGTTTTTCATTCAAGAAATGTCATGGCCCAATTTCTCCAAAGATGACAGATGGATTCACACACACACACACACACACACACACACACACACCAAAATAGTGCCATTAAATACAAATGATTGTTACAAAATAATCCCACCTTCCAGGTAATAACTATAGATAGCATTTGCTTTGCCTATTAATTATGTTCAATACTCATGTCACCTTGAAGAGGGACTTTGTCCACACCCATAAACATAGGAATGCTCCTGTGTGTGAATGGTTGAGGGAAGGTGGCGCTGGGCAACCATGGAGCTAATAATCAAGTTCCCTAAACAGAGTCCAGAGTGACTCCATTCCTCAACATTCCAGGGAGACATAGAAGACAGCTGCATAATATATTGGTATAATTAGCACTAGTTAATCATTCATGTTTGAAATGCTGGTACACAAGGCAGTGTCACACGGATTAGAGGCATCCAGCATACAAGCTGTTCTCAGAGGGTGGTTTAGATTGAACCCAAATTATGGTATTTTGTCAGTCATTATTTTGGTGTGTCAACATCTGTAGCTATGAAGCAAGGACCCCCCCCCCCCCAGCACAGGGTTATAGGTAAAATCCTTGGGGGTCTTGCCCTGTTTTGGTTTTTGCCCATTTGGAAAGTATACATAGGTGTTCAGGATTTTGTTTTGCTTACACTTCAAGAAATATCTATTTAATTGGGGCAACATGGAATTAACAGATCCAAGTAACCATTTCCATTTAAAGCTAAAGATTCTGAGCATTTTTCGATCTAGACAGCAGATTGCAGAATGGGATATTTCCTTTCATTTGGGCACTAGACATAGGGAAATATCTGTTCCATCAATATCGATAATTGCTTGCCTTGAATAATTGAGAAGAAATCAATAGTTAATTAAATATCACTCCCCTCTTTTTTTCGAAGCTATTTTTCTTCTTCTTGGACTTGAATGTAAAGCAGCTGTTGAGCAGAGCTCTCTCTCTCTCTCTCTCTCTCTCTCTCTCTCTCTCTCTCTCTCTCTCTCTTTTCCTGAGAAGCCAGTGATTAAGTTAAAATTCAATACCTTCTCTACATGTAAATGATCTGCTAGTTGATTTGGAGGGTTGTGAGAATTTAATAAATACACAAGGAACAGATGTAGCCCAGGATTAATCATCTCACGGACTGGGGGAATATATCTTAGATAATATATAAACAGGAAAAAATGGAAACCAGCATATATTTTATTAGTTTAAAATTCACTACAAAGCACTTTACGTTTGGGTTCTTGTTGGTGCCCATCCTATTAAAATTCAACAAGGCAAGGTTTTTACCGTGTATGCTGTACCATCTAATGGCTGGAATCACATGCTAGAAATATAAAGTCTAACTAGAGTTCTTACCTGATGTTTATAACCTCATGTTCCATCTTCATGGCATTTAGTACCAAAATTCTGTTGGTTAATGAACAAACTAGATGGTTAAGTATCAATGAGCTCTTCTTCATCATGTAAAGCCTTGTACTAAACACCACTGAGGCAATAAAAGAAATACGAAGCATGCTCTCTGTTTCCACAGAGTTCTGATTTACTTACAGAGATGAAATACATTACAGAAGTGATCTAGAGTTGCTTCACTTAAAATAGCCTTATTAGTTTTATTCACTCAACCAACTGTCCTTGCCAGGCATCCGGCTACATTTTGTGGTTATCACTCCAACTTGTAGAAAGAAACTCACAATTTGGTGGAAAATCAACAAACACAATCAGAGATAATCAGACAAAGTACAAAAAAAAACGACCACAAAATAAGTATGTGCAAAGTGTTAGGCAAACACAAATGATGGTGTCTATGTTTTAGAGATTAGAGAAAATTCTAGGAAAAAAAGTTGTATTAGTATAAAGGTGCGTACAAGGCTGATACTAATTAGAGTATTCTAGATGGGGAAACTGTATGAGTTAAAGCAAAGAGATGCAAAAGGACCATGCAGTTTATGAAGAAGCTATCGTTGAACGCTGATCCTCTTCTCTGATGTTGCACTATTAAAAAAAAAAAAAACCTACATGTTTTCTGCTGGATTTCACCAACACTTGAACCCAGAAAGGACAAAGAGGGAAGGCAGGTGTATGTGACTATATTTCCCCTTTCCCACTTAATGGCTTGTCTTAACCAGTACTCATAGCAAGGGCCCTTCATTCAAGCCTTGACATTAATCCAATCTTATCCATCTTATCCTTATTCCCTTGCTTATCTTACTCAGAACCAGCTTCTCACTGAGCCGTGGAGACTCCTGTACCATCCTGCTAGCATATCTCCAAGGCACTACTGCAGAGGTAGCCAGACACCATCCCTCCTCAGAGATACAGTTACAAGGCATATGAAGCCTCATAACAACACTATTAGTTTCAAGAAATCCCCCTTCATTCTTGTAGTTTCTTAGTCCCTGAGTAATAGCCACCACCTGTCTTTGAGTCTGATGACAATGATCTTTACCATCAATATTCCATAATGATCTATCTCCTGAACCTTGACATAATTGATGTCCAAGACTTACTTTGGTGCCCTGTACTAATTTCTGTCTTCAGTCACCTATTATCCTATTTCTTTTAATAGTGATTTTTTTTCTGTTGAAATTCCTAGAATAGCTTGTTTTCTGACTGGAACTTGATTATGTCCTTAAATGATGAGTGGGCTGTGGTTGGAAGGCTAGATGCACACAGACAAAGGATCTTAGAATTTTAGGGGCATTCTATCTGTAGTTGTTTTTATATAGACATTGCAGAGTGGGAATGGACAATGGGAAGCTGTCAAATGTAAATGATTCAGCTAGAGTTTTGAAGGAAAAGGAAAGATGAAACTAGACGAAAATTGTCTGGAGACAAGGAGACCAGACATTCAATAGAATGGGCTAGGTTGGAGCACCAGAGAGGAGAAGGAAGGGGACAACTAAGGCTGTTACATAAGATGGATAAGATTGGATAAATGCCAATGTGAGTGATTTTCAGGTGACATTTGACTATGTTGATACAACCCAGTGAGGTTTATTAAGAGAAGGAACCAGAAGAAGAATTCAGTCAGAGAAGTCAATGAATATGTTTGGATTTATCGACTGTGTCTGTAAGTTCTCGAATGTTTTGTTATGATTTGATAAAACTATATCAAGGTTCAGGAGAGACAGTTCATTATGGAGATGGAGATGGGGAATACCAGTGGTGAAGGTCATTGTCATCAGACACAAAGTACAGAGTCTCATTGTAGGAGAGTATCAGTCATGTCAAAGTGAGAACTGAGTCTAGGGCCCTGAAGAGTACCAGCCTCAGCCATATGCAGAGAATGCAACAGTGTGAAGAATGGCTAGAAGAGAAATGGCAACAAAATGCAGTGGTCACATGATGTCATGAAACTAATGATAAAAATGCTTTCGTCTTATGGAAGACCATCCATGAATTAACATACGAAGTAGAAGAGGAAGAGGAGAAGGGCATTTGAATTGGGCAGAGGAAATGTGTAATGTAAGTCTTGACTCACTAAATCAGTCAGAAAGGGTTTTGAAATGTTTAAAAATAACACTGGAAATGGTGGAGGTTATCACAGTTTATAAAAGTCCCTGGACATCAGTTGATAGGAGTTGATCCCAATTATTTTGGAGATTAAAGACCCCCAGAGGATAGGCAATTGCTAGATTGCATTTATGTATGTATGTATGTATGTATGTATGTATGTATGTATGTATGTATTTTTGTCACAACTGGGTAAGGATAGCATACCATGGGTGGGTAGAGGCTATGGATGCGCTAAATGTCCTAAATTAGCTGGGACAGCTTCCTCTTCTACCAAGAAGGAATTATAATTGATGTAAAGGGTAAAATGATGATGTCATGGGTTGGAGTCCAGATGTGTCAATGAAAGTAAACAGCTGTACCTCGTGTATATCAGGGAAAAGAGTAGGACACAGCTTTTTCAGTTCTAGATCAAAATAATATGGAGTTTTCAGATGCACAGCCATTGGAATGAAAGAAAGAACGTGTATGTAGGTAACTAAGAAATGCTAGCATGGATAGTTTTAATACTGCTTACAGCAGCAGAAGAGGAGGATCCAAAGGAGGATCCTTGCCTTGCAATTTGCTCTTTACTCCCATTGAAGCAGTGGTACCACCATTCACGGCCACTTTTCAAACAACATAGACAAGATCTAGATCATATCATTTTAGGGTAGAGCTTGAGTGTCATCCCATGCATACTGCACTTTATAAAGAATGGAAGAGTCTGGAGAAGAAATAGTGACAGGTCTCAGACAGTACAATGGTCTGTACTCTAAGATATGGCTGACTCCATGTCTGGAAGTTATGGAACCTCTTCTTAACAATACATCTTGTACTACATCTCCTAACTAATGTCATTTCAAACTACAGGGATGGGGCTGATATGTCTGTTAACAACATTTCTGAATTGCTTTCAACTTCTAGAGTTCTGCTGACATATGGAGGCCCAAATTCAAATCAGGTCACACAAAAATAAAAGTAGACATGCCAAAGGTCTAGACTGGGAGTGAGAATCCTGCTGACATCTATAGCATCATTTCTGTTTTCCCAGGCATAGGAGACTACTGTGGCTTCAAAGTCTGGCTTCTTCAAAACTCATGGTGAAGCTTAGTCGACATTGTAACATTCTTAAGAAGTGGGACCTTTCCGAAGTATTATTAAGAATGAACTAATGAACACATGATGGGCAAATGGGAATTTCTCTTTCAACCATATGATGCCTTCCAGCCTTTTATGATAAAATGCTAGAACTTTATGATAAAAGACCAGAACTTTAGCTCATAAATAGCTATTTATTATTATAAATTAGTCTGTGACATTCTGTTATGGTAACACAAAATGAACTAAAATGGAATGTCGCTATTTAATAATGGTGCTCTTTTGCTATAGAATCCTTTTCATCACAAAGTTCTAAGCATCCATCTTTAAATTGTGGAGTAGGCATGAGAATGAAACCCCAGTACACTGTTCGTGATCTTTCTGTTCTGAACTGCATGAAATTGTAGATTAGCGAGCTGGAAATTTTACCTAATGTCATTTTTCAGTTCTCTCTCTATTTGGTATTTTGTTCTACTTGGATCAGCTTCAAACTGAATTTAGTAACGACAGAGATGAGCCCTGAAAGTTCGCTCTTGCAGACAGAACTTAGTTGGCGATATTTATGTTAGTTTATGTAGACTTTATTGTTATTGACTATAAAGGGGCTTCTTAGTTCAGTAATCAGAAAGCTTCATTTTTAAATCCTTGATATAACTTTTTCCCAAGGATTGGATGTGAATCGATACTTGATTGACACAATTCTTTCTCTTATGGTAAAGTCTAAGTCAGATACAGAAAGAACCGACATTCCTTTGGTAACAGTGTGACTGGTTTTTTTGTAGGGTTCCCTTTATTAAATTTTCTTTATACTGTTGATATGAATGATTTATTTATAGCATGGCCAATATAATAATACCACATGACCTGATACCTTCTGATACTCTAGCCTTTGGAACGCTTTCCAACAGTGTACCAAAGATAACCATAAGACATTGGTAGTTAAGGTTATTGTTTTAATGTGAGACTGAAACAGAGTTGTGTGGCCAGAAGATGAAGTGTGAAATCTTAGTGGACAAGCTGGAGTCAGCAAGGTATGAGGAAGGCTCTGCCTGCAGCTTTGGTAAGCAAGACACAAAGCAGACAAACAAGGTCTCAGAATTGCCATGGTCTATAAAACTACTCCTAATTTTACAGGGAGAAAGTAGGAGTGAGCACTGTTTCCTTTTTACTTCTCTTCTTACTGGACCTTGGATGAGGAAAGCCAGAAGAATGTCCCTAAATTGTTCAGTTTCTTAAGGATTTTTGTTTTGTTTTGTTTTGTTTTGTTTGTGGAGAAGATTTGGGTGTGTGCGTACATGTGTGCATGGTGGGGAGGGCATGCAGATGTGCATTGTATGTGTATATGTGGGCATGTTATGTATGTGTGTATAAATATATGTATGTGCATGTTATGGGTGTCTATTCATGCACATGTATACATGTATGTGTAAGTATGGGTATGTATGTTGTTTATGGGTCCATTTGTGTATATAAGTATGTGAGTATTCTTGAACACTATATAATCTGCTCTTCCCAAACAACAAAGTATTTTCAAAATATGAATTAAAAATCTTGAATTCTTTCCCTCTATTAGTCTTGTCTGGAACATGTCAAAAAGCAGACCTAGAAAATGCTCTCATATATTCAAAGACAGTAGCAGCCAGGACTTGGTGTCATTTCTTGTCCTATTCCTTTTTCCTTTAGAAACCAGAAGGGTCACTTATTCCCACATGGCCACAGTGATCCATCACATTACCAAAGAGATTTCTCTCTGTGTTTGTGTTTGGTTCAAAGCTATACATCCAGGCTGGCCCTGTCCATGAGCTGCTTCTATGCTTGAGCAGTGCTGGGTCTGTATTTATAGACTTGAAAGTTTCTCTTTTTGGCTTTGTCTCCTGTACTTCAAGGAATTGATGCAATGTGTTACCATGACAGCTTTCCTTGATGGCTGTATTAATAAAGTGACCTCTACCTTTACCACCTGAACCAAGCCCAGGATCGCTGAGGGAAAGATGTTCCAAATTGTTCCCATCCTTTGCTAAAAAGCGTCAAAGAGCAAATAACCTCCACCAAGCAGGGTAATAACAAAGGCATGCGCACTGCACTGAGGTCTTATGCAGGTGTTTGAGAGCTGGCAGCGGGGAGCAGAAGAGCCATATCATGACCCACTTATACAGCCTTTGTGCCTGCTTTACTATATTGTAAGCAAGAGAGAAAATAGAGCATGCTTGTTAGATCCTGAGGTATGGAAAAAAACTTTACAGATTGCAGCAGAGTTTGGGAGTGAGCTCTAGGGCCACCAACTACATTCCCCATCCTTTACTTACATGTGTTCATGAAAGGTGGCACGGCATGGTAGGAAACTTGGTTACTGATCCTGAATTCTGGTTCAGATAGTCCCACTTTTACTTGGAGACATTGACCTCACCATGAACTGGCTAGTGACCTCTGTCCATCTGTCTTTTAACTAAATACTTTCAGGTGGTGCATACATATATTGTGCTAGACTAACAATGCTGATGTACATGTGTGCACATGCCTTGTCATTCTGTGGAAACTATAACATTAAGAAAAAGGTTGCCTTTCTAAACCCCTATGGGTTTTATTGTTTTTTTTTAATTAGTAACTTTTAGTGGTGTGTGTGTGTATGTGTGTGTGTGTGTGTTTGTACACATGTGTGCAGAGACCAGAGATCAGCCCTGAGTATTGTTTCTGAGGCAATGTCTACCATTTTCTTTTTTGAGGCAGGGTCTCTCATTCTCTTGGACCTTTCCAAGTATGCACTGCTAATTGTTCAGGTAACTAACTCCTCTTGCCTCTGCCTCCGGAGCACTGGTGTTAACAAGCTTGTGTCGCTGTCCCTGGCCTTTTTTTGGATGGATTCTGGGGAACCACACTCAGGCCATCAGGCCAGCAAAGCAAGTACCATATTACCACATCTGTCTCCCTAGCCCTGTATGACTATTATTGATAGGAAGCCTACTACTGCAAAGGAAAATAATTAGGAATTTCCCCCTCATTTGATAAGATACCTGGACTTGTATATGTCTATGAGTTTTTGATGATAGAGTCAGTAACTATTTTCATTTGATTTGTTTTGCCTGGCAGTCTAAGTTGGTATCCCAAAGAACAAGATAGATTTCTGTCTCTCATATGGATGAGAAGCATAAGGTAGGATGAGAAGACTCAGATTCGGTATTCGACTCTCATCTCTATGGTTAATGCAGTGGGTGAACTTGAGGAAATCAGTTAACCTCCTGGTGCTCTCTTTCTTTACTTCTAAAGCAGAAATAATAGCATCCATCCTGTTTACCCATCTCCAGTTGCTGGGACGCCCGCCCGAGATGGATTATGTAGCAATGTTCTACAAAGGACAAAGTACAACCCTAGTAGGCTTTGTTAGTGTTCCGTTCCCTTCTCAGTCTCCCTAAGGCACGGAATTCAGGGTAGATGAGCAAGGTGCTAATTCGGTCAGGGTAATGAATTCCTTACATCTCCAATCCAAGAAACCTGAAGTGAGAGGGAGAGTGAATGCCCTCCCTTGAAGGCAGCATCTGCATACATTCTGCGGTTATGAATCTTGAGAAAGAGAGAGAGCGCCTGGAGTCAAAGCCTGTGGTCGGTGACCATTTGTATTCAGCTGTTGTGTACTCCACGGAGCCTTGCAAGGTCACTCTGGCATGACAGTGCCCTTTCTCTCAGAGGTGACATTTATACTCATTTCCGTGTGCTCCCCTGCGTCAGTCAGCATACAGGAATGTGGTATGCTGCCTGAGGAACAAAGGTGTATGTCGGGGAGCGGATGGAGAACCACCCACCTGCACCTCAGCTCACCTTTTACTGTTTAGTGAAGAAGGGTGGGGAGAACCAGGCAGAGACTGGTTCTGAAAGTCATCATATGGAAGGAATCCTGATCGCTCCATTTCAACCTATGCTGTGTCTGTCCTGTTTAGGAACAGTGGTGGTGCCAAGCATGGCCCTTATGTGACAGCATCCAGTGTGTTGATTTCAAAGCAACAAACCCAAGGAGGAGGGCTGAAGGGCCGGTCTGTTGGGAAGTTCGTGGGGGCTGTCAGCTCAGTGGCCAGCCATGTCTCATCTACTTAATCAGGGACAGCAGGTTCTGACCCGAGGGAGCAGCAATCCTCTTGTGGTTCATCTGTTAGCCAAGCAGTTGTTATAGAGTGATCTTTTCTCTTGTGCAACCCAGGAAAATGCCGCTTTCAACACCATAGAAAAGCCCCACTAATTTTAAAGGAGACATATATACGGTCTGTACTACCCCAGCAGATGTGGAGAGAGGACAGGTAAAGCAGGAGGAAGAAGCACCATTTACATACCTTAAAGGCTTTGGCTTTACAGCCTGCAAAAGAATCTCAACTGATGCTGAGAACGAATTAATTCATGACAAATCCTACAAGCCTAAGGCTGGACACCTTTCCCAAAGTGATCATTAATGGTGTATTGAAATCCTATTTAGGTCAACACTTCCAGACACAGACATAGGCAAGATGCTCATAAAGACAGTACTGAGAAATCACAGATTTTTCTCCTTTGGTATCACAACAGACACTTTTCTCATCTAATGAAAAGGTGCAACCTCTGCTCTGGGCTGAAGGTGAAAGAATGCAGCCGTGGGAGGCATCTTCACACACAAGGGCAATACACGGCTGGGAATAGCTCATCCTTCCTAAGTACAAGTCATTGTGTCAAGAGAAAAGCAGATGCAGGCTGTTCTTCCATGATGAGATGTTTATCCATGACCTGCTGCATAAATACAGAACTCTTGCACCTCCTTCCACATCTTATATAATGAAAGCCTTAGCAAAGCATTTGGGATAAATTGTAACCAAATATGACCTGTGTTTACCTCTGGCTGTTGAGAGTGGAATTGATTTTTATCACTTTAACTTCTGTCTTTATGCTACTTTATTCTTTCCAAATTTGTACATAAGAAATACATAGTATTTTGAACATAAAAAGAATGTATTATTTTTTGGGAAAAGTAATTTTACTGAAATGATAAAAGCAATTAATTTCATAAGTGAATCCTACCACCACATTCTGCAAAATTTAGTATTTGTGATATTAATATATATAGTTCTAATAATGCAATTATCCTAAATGTCCCAAAACATCTCAGAAAAATGGGTGAGTTTCTATGTGGTCCTAAACTTATAACAAGTGTTCCAGACACTGGCTTCTTCCTTTACCATGCATTCCACAGTCTCTAAAAAGGAGGAAACCAGCAGAACTTCCTGAAGCCAACAATATCTGAAGACAAATGTCCATTGTTTTTGGTAACTAGTCAAGATGGAGCAAAAGTCTAGACATTGTTGTCTTTGATGATCAAGCCACAGTAATTTCTGAACTACTTCTTTTCCAGGTAGAGGGAGTCATAGTTATATTTAAATCAACTTAAAACCTATTTTAGGAAGCTTGAGCTTATAGGACTTTAACCTTCTACCTTTAAAAATGGTGAGCTTCTAAGCAAAACCATCCAGGATCTAAAATCAGAAGTAGAAACAACTAAGAAAACTCAAAGGGAGACAACTTTGGAGATAGAAAGCCTTGGGAAGAAATCAGGGGACAGAGATACAAATATCAACAACAGAATACAAGAGATAGAAGAAAGAATCTCAGATGCTGAAGATTCCATAGAAACCATGGACTCAACAGTTAAAGAAAATGCAAAATGCAAAAAGCTTGTAACCCAAAATATCCAGGAAATCCAGGACACAATGAGAAGACCAAACCTAAGGATTATAGGCATAGAGGAGAGTGAAGATTTACAACTTAAAGGGCCAGCAAATATCTTCAATAAAATTATGGAAGAAAACTTCCCTAACCTAAAGAGAGAGATGCCCATGAATATACAAGAAGCCTACAGAACTCCAAACAGACTGGACCAGAACAGAAATACTTCCCGTCACATAATAATCAAAACACCAAATGTTCTAAACAAAGAAAGAATACTAAAGGCAGTAAGAGAAAAAGGCCAAGTAACATATAAAGGAAGACCTATCAGAATCACAGCAGACTTTTCACCTGAGACTATGAAGGCTAGAAGGTCCTGGGCAGATCTCATGCAGACTCTAAGAGAACACAAATGCCAACCAAAACTACTATATCCAGCAAAACTCTCAATCACCATAGATGGAGAAACTAAGATATTTCATGACAAAACCAAGTTTACCCAATATCTATCCACAAACCCGGCCCTAAAAAGGATAATAGGAGGACAACACCAATACAAGGAGGGAAACTTCACCCTGGAAAAAGCAAGATAGTAACCTTTCATCAAACCCAAAAGAAGTTAAGCATTCAAATTTAAAAAATAACGTCAAAAATGATAGGAAGTAACAATCACTATTCCTTAATATCTCTTAACATCAATGGACTTAATGCCCCAATAAAAAGACACAGACTAACTGAATGGATACGTAAACAGGACCCTACATTTTGCTGCTTACAGGAAACACACCTCAGGGTCAAAGACAAACACTACCTTAGAGTAAAAGGCTGGAAGACAATTTTACAAGCAAATGGTCTCAGGAAACAAGCTGGAGTAGCCATTTTAATATCAGATAAAATTGACTTTCAACCCAAAGTCATCAAAAGAGACCCTGAGGGACACTTCTTGCTGGTCAAAGGAAAAATACAAAAAGAAGAACTGTCAATCCTGAACATCTATGCACCAAATGCAAGGGCACCCTCTTTTGTAAAAGAAACTTTATTAAAACTAAAAGCACACATTGCACCTAACACAATAATTGTGGGTGACTTCAACACTGCACTTTCCTCAATGGACCGATCAGGAAAACAGAAACTAAACAGGGACACAATGAAACTAATTGAAGCTTTGGACCAATTAGATTTAACAGATATATATAGAACATTCTATCCTAAAACAAAAGAATATACCTTTTTCTCAGCACCTCATGGTACCTTCTCCAAAATCGACCATATAATTGGTCACAAGACAGACCTCAACAAATATAAGAAGATCGAACTAATCCCATGCCTCCTATCTGATCACTATGGAGTTAAAGTGGTCTTCAATAGCAACAGAAACAACAGAAAGCCCACATACACGTGGAAACTGAACAATACTCTACTCAATGATACCTTGGTCAAGGAAGAAATAAAGAAAGAAATTAAAGACTTTTTAGAACACAATGAAAATGAAAACACAACATACCCAAATCTATGGGACACAATGAAAGCAGTGCTAAGAGGAAAACTCATAGCCCTGAGTGCCTCCAAAAAGAAAATGGAGAGAGCATACATTACCAGCTTAATGACACACCTGAAAGCCCTGGAACAAAAAGAAGCTATTTCGCCCAGGAGGAGTAGAAGGCAGGAAATCATCAAACTCAGGGCCGAAATCAATCAAGTAGAAACAAAGAGAACCATACAAAAAATCAACAATACCAGGAGCTGGTTCTTTGAGAAAATCAACAAGATAGATAAACCCTTAGCCAGAATGACCAAAGGGCACAGAGAAAGTATCCAAATTAACAAACTTAGAAATGAAAAGGGAGATATAACAACGGAAACTGAGGAAATCCAAAAAATCATCAGATCCTACTACAAGAGCCTATACTCAACACAACTGGAGAATCTGGAGGAAATGGACAATTTCCTTGACAGATACCAAATACCAAAATTAAATCAGGACCAACTAGACCATCTAAACAGTCCCATAATGCCTAAAGAAATAGAAGGAGTCATAGAAAGTCTTCCAACCAAAAAAAGCACAGGACCAGATGGCTTCAGTGCAGAATTCTACCAGACCTTCAAAGAAGAGTTAACACCAATACTCTTCAAACTATTCCACAAAATAGAAACAGAAGGAACACTACCCAATTCCTTCTACGAAGCCACAATTACGCTGATACCAAAGCCACACAAAGATCCAACAAAGAAAGAGAACTTCAGACCAATTTCCCTTATGAACATCGATGCAAAAATACTCAATAAAATTCTTGCCAACCGAATCCAAGAACACATCAAAACGATCATCCACCATGATCAAGTAGGCTTTATCCCAGGAATGCAGGGTTGGTTCAATATACGGAAATCCATCAATACAATCCACTACATAAACAAACTCAAAGAACAAAACCACATGGTCATTTCATTGGATGCTGAAAAAGCATTTGACAAAATTCAGCATCCCTTCATGCTTAAAGTCTTGGAGAGAACAGGAATTCAAGGCCCATACCTAAACATAGTAAAAGCAATATACAGCAAACCGGTAGCCAGCATCAAACTAAATGGAGAGAAACTTGAAGCAATCCCACTGAAATCAGGGACCAGACAAGGCTGCCCCCTTTCTCCTTATCTTTTCAATATTGTACTTGAGGTACTAGCTCGGGCAATTCGACAACATAAGGAGGTAAAAGGGATACAAATTGGAAAGGAAGAAGTCAAACTATCATTATTTGCAGACGACATGATCGTCTACCTAAGTGACCCAAAGAACTCCACTAGAGAGCTCCTACAGCTGATAAACAACTTCAGCAAAGTGGCAGGTTATAAAGTCAACTCAAGCAAATCAGTGGCCTTCCTATACTCAAAGGATAAGCAGGCTGAGAAAGAAATTAGGGAAATGACCCCCTTCACAATAGCCACAAACAGTATAAAGTATCTTGGGGTGACTCTTACCAAACATGTGAAAGATCTGTATGACAAGAACTTCAAGACTCTGAAGAAGGAAATGGAAGAAGACCTCAAAAAATGGGAAAACCTCCCATGCTCATGGATCGGCAGAATCAATATAGTTAAAATGGCCATTTTGCCTAAAGCACTATACAGATTCAATGCAATACCTATCAAAATCCCAACTCAATTCTTCACAGAGCTAGAAAGAGCAATTATCAAATTCATCTGGAACAACAAAAAACCCAGGATAGCTAAAACTATTCTCAGCAACAAAAGGAAATCTGGGGGAATCAGTATCCCTGACCTCAAGCAATACTACAGAGCAATAGTGTTAAAAACTGCATGGTATTGGTACAGTGACAGACAGGAGGATCAATGGAACAGGATTGAAGATCCAGAAATGAACCCACACACCTATGGCCACTTGATCCTCGACAAAGAGGCTGAAAACATCCAATGGAAAAAAGATAGCCTTTTCAACAAATGGTGCTGGTTCAACTGGAGGTCAGCATGCAGAAGAATGCGAATTGATCCATCCTTGTCTCCTTGTACTAAGCTCAAATCCAAATGGATCAAGGACCTCCACATAAAGCCAGACACTCTGAAGCTAATAGAAAAAAAACTGGGGAAGACCCTTGAGGACATCGGTACAGGGAGAAAGTTTCTGAACAGAACACCAATAGCGTATGCTCTAAGAGCAAGAATTGACAAATGGGACCTCATAAAATTACAAAGTTTCTGTAAGGCAAAGGACACCATCAAGAGGACAAATCGGCAACCAACAAATTGGGAAAAGATCTTCACCAATCCTAAATCAGATAGAGGGCTAATATCCAATATATATAAAGAACTCAAGAAGTTAGACTCCAGAAAACCAAACAACCCTATTAAAAAATGGGGTACAGAGTTAAACAAAGAATTCTCACCTGAAGAACTTCGGATGGCGGAGAAGCATCTTAAAAAATGCTCAACTTCATTAGTCATTAGGGAAATGCAAATCAAAACAACCCTAAGATTTCATCTTACACCAGTCAGAATGGCTAAGATTAAAAATTCAGGAGACAGCAGGTGTTGGAGAGGGTGTGGAGAAAGAGGAACACTCCTCCACTGCTGGTGGGGTTGCAAATTGGTACAACCACTCTGGAAATCAGTCTGGCGGTTCCTCCGAAAACTGGGCACCTTACTTCCAGAAGATCCTGCTATACCACTCCTGGGCATATACCCAGAAGACTCCCCACCATGTAATAAGGATACATGTTCTACTATGTTCATAGCAGCCCTATTTGTAATTGCCAGATGCTGGAAAGAACCCAGGTATCCCTCAACAGAAGAGTGGATGCAAAAAATGTGGTATATCTACACAATGGAGTACTATTCAGCCATTAGAAACAATGAATTCATGAAATTCTTAGGCAAATGGATGGAGCTAGAGAATATCATACTAAGTGAGGTAACCCAGACTCAAAAGGTGAATCATGGTATGCACTCACTAATAAGTGGATATTAACCTAGAAAACTGGAATACCCAAAACATAATCCACACATCAAATGAGGTACAAGAAGAAAGGAGGAGTGGCCCCTGGTTCTGGAAAGACTCAGTGAAACAGTATTCAGCAAAACCAGAACGGGGAAGTGGGAAGGGGTGGGTGGGAGGACAGGGGAAGAGAAGGGGGCTTGCGGGACTTTCGGGGAGTGGGGGGGCTAGAAAAGGGGAAATCATTTGAAATGTAAATAAATTATATCGAATAATAAAAAAAAATATCTTCATAAGAACAGGAATTATATATAAGGACTGAGATGAAAATTCAAGAAAGCATTGCCCACACTTGCTGTACCAGCTAGAATTACTTTTTTCTTCTCATTAATTATAAAACTGGAAATTATTGTACCTGCAGTCTTATGATAAATATTCAAGCAGCTGGAACTTGTGAATAATAACCTTGCAGTTTAAGTAACTGAATGAAATTATTACATGAATTTCACAGAAACACAATGGAAATTAAGTACCTCTTTTCATTTGTTAGAACAACAAAATATTGCAGATATTCCTGAAAAAGGGAAATATTTCACAGGAAATATTTAAGGAAAAACAGGTATCTGTAGATTAAATAAAACCAGAGTACTTGAAATTGAAAAAAAAAAAAAATGGTGAGCTTCCCCCCCCCCAACCCCCGTTACCTGTTTCCTGTTCACTAGTTACATGAGGATGCAGAAATGTCTCAGGCACAAACTTTATGCTTAATAGAAATTTATTAGGTAAATACATAAAATTTTCTAGTTTCTCTTCTGCCACTTTATGAGTGGTGCATGCCTATTTATTATTAGTAAGCAGACAATATGTTAGATATTGGCACAGAGAAGCAGGGAAGTGGACAGGTACAGATTCCTAGATATGGAAAGCTTAAAGGTTAGAAGGCAAGAAATGGAAGGAATTTTCCCTTGATGGCCTCATTTCAATCATCTGGGGTCAGAGCTAGGTGTGTTTGCTAAAGCAAGCAAGTTTGAGAAGGTGGCTGCAAGGTGTGTTTTGAAGGGAGGAGCATGTGAAAGATTGACAAGGCATGGGAGACACAAGCCAGGGGCACTTGGAAAAATCACTTGAAGGTGCCTATCACTCCAACTCAGACTGGATACTATGATGTGTTAGAGGTCCCCAGCCTTGGCTTTTAAGGAAAAAACATTAACTGTAGGAGGGCAGGGATATGTATTATGGCTTCTTCTTTCGATGATTCAAAATATATCTGGAGGAGAGATAGGTAGACGAGAGGAGAAAGAGCAAGGCTGGTCAGTGTTTGGAGACAAGGGACCAGAAACATGTCTCTCACTGCTTATTAAGCAATACACATCAGTTGTTGTTATGATGAGAGTATTGTGAGTAATATGATGGGCGAGAACAGTGTCTTGGAGGCCTTGAAGGAAATTAGTAACTTTTTGTTTGTTTTTCAATTGGGAAGCTGATGAGTTAAATTTGGAGCACAGGCTAAAAGTCTGGCTGGAGCTACTTTATGTAGGAGGGAGTTGAAGACCTGTTATGGAGACATCGCAAACAGGAACAAGATTTAGTACTAAAATTATGTAGGACTTATGAAAGACAATCTATATAAACCCATACTGTGATGAATACAAATTTGTAAGCTATTGTATATCCTGAAGAGGAAGCAGAGAACCTACTATGGACCTTTGATATCCAGTGTTAAGAAACACAAGTGAATAGGGACAAAAGTAGATAATCATGTCATTAGTACCATCTCTCTCTTCTCTCTCTCTGTCTCTCTCTGTTTCTCTCTCTCTCTCTCTCTCTCTCTCTCTCTCTCTCTCTGTGTGTGTGTGTGTGTGTGTGTATGTGTGCATGTGCATGTATGTGTGTGTGTGAATGTGGTGTTGTGTTTTAAAGAGAGAATTTTAATGCCTTTGAGTATTTTATAAATCTAAAATATAATTTGAGTTCCCTGTTTGTCAAGCTATAGCCAAATATCTCCTTAGAGACTTAATTTTTCCGATGTATACTTGGCAAGAGAATTCTAAATATGGTCTAAGCCCTCTTAGGATTTCTAAACAGCAGGGATATTTAAGTATGAAAAATAGCTACTGAAATCACATAGCAGTAACTTTTCTTAATGATTTTTTTCTCTGGGAATCACTGTAATTCACTCCTGTCCACCTCCTGACAATGTCAAACTAAGTCTTAAGAGGTGATTTTATAATGTCAGGATGAAACAAAGCCATTTCCTTGTTAATGCCAATGTCAAAGCAAAATGAATTGGTGTCAATAAATTCAAGGTGAGGAAAACAGCATTATGGAATCAAGAGAATGTGCAAAATGATGACAGGACTCATTTAGGGATGCCTGACTCTGAGTGAAAATGATTGCTAATTTCCAAAATGCATTTGCCACTGCACTGGAGCTCCAACAATTTTTCTAAAATACTTGACTGAAGTTAAGAAAGGACAAAGAGGGGACAATTATGGAACGAGTCCTAAGCAAGTCTTCTCAGTAACGTTAGAGTGGATCACAGCAGCGCACATTGTCCTTTCCCCTCTACAAATTCCAGTGACATTTAAAATTGGAAATGCAAAGCTTAATATTTAATTGCCTATAATGGTTGCATCCAAAGGTATATGTTTAGACATGGGTATCACTACTCTGTGCTCTCTATTTGGGATTACTGATGTCTCTTCCTTTCCGACCATTTTGTTTGGCTGTTGTGAACAGGAAGAGACACTTGTAATTGTCCATAAGTGCTTTGTCCGCCAGGCACTACTCTAAGTCCTACAATCGGAAGAGAGAGAGAGAGAGAGAGAGAGAGAGAGAGAGAGAGAGAGAGAGAGAGAGAGAGACCTGAGCACCTTAGTAACAGTATGTCTCATGGCCTCAATGTCTTCCAATTTACCTTTATCATTAATAAATTTTAGCTTAGTTTCCTTGGTGCCTGATAAGTTCTTGCCAAACTGAAAAATAAAGAAAATAAAATTATCTTTCACTCCTACCATCTCTTCAGTGATAGAACTGTTTACCACTGAAGATCTTTCGTGTTTCTTTAAGTGAGGAAAAATCTGATAAAAGCCCTCAGTTAAGAAAAAGGTTTCATGGGATGCTAAACCAACTTGTTCTTCCTCTTTTTGTGGAATAGAACTTTTACAAAAACTGAACTTCAGACAGGAGGGAAAAGAGTAGGCAGAGTCCTGTCCTGAGAGCTATAGGGACTGTTTCCCAGCTGGTTAAGCAAAAGGTATTTAAAGTATAACCTGAGAAGGGCAACGAAGTCCCTGAAGGGACCTGAGTAACATTTGAAAGCTCTTGCTATGAAGAGCAAAGCTGTAGGATGTCAGGAGGTGGGGGAGATACTTCAATGAAGAAAATGTGTCTGGTAGGACATGTGTAAGAGTGGTGTCTTCAGGGACATCAGATCCAGATGCGGAGAGAAAGATCATGGATTGGTTTGGATTCAACTGGGAGCCTGTGCATATTATTTAAAGTGCAGAGAAAAGAAGTTAGTTTCTGTCTAAAGCAGACAAAGCTTTACCAAGGCTAGGTTAAGCATGAATGATGATTTGGCTGGAGTTGGGCAAGAGTCATCACAGGACATGTTTAAAATACCTTGTTCTATGACTTTTGTTTTCTTTCATGCTTATTTTATTCTTTTATGTTTTGAATTTTATTATTATGAATTAATAAAACTAATAAGATTTTCCTAAAATGTAAACCACACAAAGATATGGCTTCTGCCTGTTTTGGTTTTTGGTATTCAATGCCCAGAACAGCATTTTGTAACAGACTGTGCTCAATGAATATCTGAGTATTTTTGAGTGAATGAATAAATGAAATATATAGAAAAAATTTCACATATTCCATATCCATCGCTTCCTTTTTGCTTCTAAAATAGCTTCCCAACTGTGTCTGTTCTTTCGCCCCTAAATTAAATTGCGCAGAAGTGCTACAGCCAGATTGCGTTTCTTCAGAAAGTGTTTTCACAGAGCTCTCCACTCTTTCTCTCACTTGCAACCTTCAGTGGCCCCCCACTGCTAATTGGATAACAGCATAGCTAGGATCCCTCGGGATGTGATTAGGATCTTCCTGTCATCAGCTTTGGCGCTATGAAACAGCCTTTCTTCTGCTAGCAAATACACACGTACACAGGCTCACACTCCTGTCCATACAATTAAAATTAAAGTACCAGAAAATGTACATATGCTATAAATGTCATCTAATTGAATATTCCAATAGCCTGGAAGAATAGACAGTACCAGTATCAGTATCATTATCAAAATCAGTATTAATTATTTCTACTATATGGAAACCTATGGATCTTACCCAAGGACCATGCCAGTAGACCAGCAGATACTGAACTAGCAGTAATACCTCTTTTGCTCTTTAGCATCACCCATGTTACTCTGCTCACCCTTTAGTGTCCCCAGCCCACCTGACTTGGATGATTTCTTTCCTAAACTTTTCACCTTCTCAATAAGCTTCTCGATAAGCCTCACCAGGAAGACGTCCATGATTGTCTGAACCCACAGAAGTTGTCCCACCTTTGAAGTCACATGACAGATGGTGTAGAGAGTGAGACATGCATTGGTGTGTATGTAGATGGAGGTGAAAGAGCCAGGATTTGAACTTTGGTTCCTCTGAACAAGAGCTGGATAGTTGTGTGTCAGTCAACCAATCACCCTTGAATTCATAATATGGTTAATTTCATACATGATGTCTATCCTAATGACTGTTATGCAGATTAAATGACTTAGTATGTATAACTAGAATAGAATAATTCCTGACATATAGGCAGCCAGTCTTCTGGGATTTTCTAAGCCTGTGACAAATATTCCTTTCCCATGTGCATTTCTTGTCTCCTGAACCACAGTACACGCTATCAGAGGAGGTCATTGCTTTGCAGCTTTCCCTGTTCACCGTGATCAGTTGCTCATCACCAGGGGGACATTTGCTGGCATTTTTCAGTGAGTATAGCAGATAGCTCCTTTATTTCTGTAACCCCAGGCACATCTTTTATCTTGGAATCCTAAGCATCTATATTTTTTTTGTCTGATATGTCACAGGAAATTCTCAGTAACTTTTCACTTTTCAAATCATGATTTGTCAGACAATCTCTCCATTTCCAAGGCTATGGAGAAAGGACATCATTCCTGAAGCATAAGTGAGAGCAGCATGAGTTTTCATCCCTGCCTTCACCTGGAGGTTTTGGAGAAGTCCCTCTCCTGAGTGGCATTCTCTACATTTTTGCTTCTAGTTTTTGACTTGTGGGAAGAAGGAGAGTAGCTCAGAGAAAGGATTAAAGCAAACAGAGAAAGACTGGGGAAACATGTTTAGGGCTGAATGACAGGGAATTATCCACACGAACCTGCCCAGAGTGTGGTACCTGTCTTTCTTGGTGGGTTTCCCAGTTCTCTTTGTCTGCAGATAGGGATCACAGTTACATGTTTACAAACTTTAAGGTTTTACACTGAATTCTATCTTGGACTTAGCTTCTATCTAGGCTACTTTAAGGATTAAAAGCATGATTGGCTGTCACATGATCCTCATGAAAAGGTACACAGGAAAGAGAGGCACACTCTCTACCTGCTGTCCAAATGAGCACCCAAGCCTTTTTGGGCAGTGGTTAAAGCCCTGCTCTGTGCAGCACCATACACTTTCTAGCTAATGGATGTGCTGTTTCATATTTGAGTGATCCTACTTGTGTTGGCTTATCTGATTTTATCTTCCAGGTTTCTGATTGTGTTTTTATAGGACCAGCGAGTGTGAGTTTATTATTTAATCTAAAGCTCTCTGCTGCAACTCACCCTATATTCCCAGCTTGTCTGCCTCATGGCTTTATCTGGCCATTCATGTGAATCTTTCCGGACACAGCTTTCTGGACAGTGGTGCCTTTTACACCAGGTTCTCCTAACTTGACAAAGTATTTGAACTTCTTTCTATTCTGTTTAGGATCTGTTTCAGGTGTAAAACCAAAGTTTAATTGCGGTAATGATGTTGCAGGTTAGAACTCTTTATGCATGTCAAATATACCTTCAAAGTTAGGCTCCAAAGCCTAGAGTCTTAAGCCATGACTGACGTGGATGGCTAGTTTATTCACTGATTGCAAAGTCAGAAGAGATTCATATGAGCTCTGAAACTGCCAGACCAGATACCAACATGGCACACCTGTTTTGCAAATAAAGAGGCTGTCATGAAACGCTTTTCTTAGCACTGAAACATCTGTCCCTTGAGGACAGAATGGGAAAGGACTTATGAAATGAGAGAGAGAGAGAGAGAGAGAGAGAGAGAGAGAGAGAGAGAGAGAGAGTTTTAAGACTCAGATAACCCATTCCCAAGGGATAGGCAATAAACAATTGCTGTTGTGGAGGAGTCATTTCAGTGTGACAGTCTATAGGATGGGCAGGGATGCAGGTTTGGTTGATGGTACCTATAATGGTGGAGTTTTCAAGGTTGGTGTCTCGGACACTCAAGCTTATAAAAGTAACCTATTTATCCACATTCCTGTAACTAACCAAAATTAATCCAGTGGTGTATTAAATTAGACTGAAATGGAATAATATATTTGGTCTATTATTGGTGCTCTACATGTGGCTAATTGACATTTGTTTTTCTTGGCCCTGGAAAAGTCATACAACAGAAGTCATGCTAGAGAGGCTATTTGTCATCTGAGATACCACATTTTGAGGAGTCAAGATGTGTTTCTAGTTTGGTATGACTTGACAGCCCTTACAAGTTTTCCAAAAGGCTATGGAAGAGTTTTTTCTGAACATAAACCCGATGTTTGAACTTGTACTAAGAAGGGAGAAAGGAAAACATGCCTCAACATGTACTGAGTTGAGAGCAGGGCTGTTGTGTGAACTTGAACATGGAAGCTTTCCCCTGCTGTTGTCATTCATTTTGATTTTTTGGAAACATGTTTTAGAAGCCTTCTTCTTTTTTTTTTGATTTGATTTTTCGAGACAGGGTTTCTCTATATAGCCCTGACTGTCCTGGAACTCACTCCATAGACCAGGCTGGCCTCGAACTCAGAAACTCGCCTGCCTCTGCCTCCCAAAGTGCTGGGATTACAGGCATGCACCACCATGGCCTGGCAGAAGCCTTCTTCTTTATGGTCTAACACAGTGGTTCTTAATCTGTGGGGTTCAAAAGATACTTTCATGGGGGTTGCCTAAGGCCATTGGGAAACAAAGATATTTACAT
The DNA here is from genome assembly GCF_947179515.1 of Apodemus sylvaticus. Taxonomy (NCBI): domain Eukaryota; kingdom Metazoa; phylum Chordata; class Mammalia; order Rodentia; family Muridae; genus Apodemus; species Apodemus sylvaticus. The sequence continues at coordinate 53,690,308 of NC_067475.1, read as the reverse complement.
TGTGGTTCACAACCATAGAAAATTTATAGTTAGGAAGTACAAATGAAAATAATTTTATGGTGGGGCCACCACAACATGAGGGACTGTATCATTAGGACAGTTGAGAATCTTGTCTAATAAGAATTCTGCATTTTTAGAACTACCTCACATCTTCCAAACTTACTCCAAACATTTCATTTTCTCCCTACATTATAGATATTATTGAATTTGTTCACGGATGATACGAATGATGAATAAGGATACTGACATGATAAGCATATGACATTGACTCCCAACATTATCATCAGGACCCTTCCCTGGCATGGACCAGGGAGTAAAGTGTTTAAACATCAAGCCTTGCAAAACACAAATGTATTTTTCTTTTACAACTTTCTGCTGAGAACCCTGGGATTTTGTTAGCTGTAATGCCTATACAGCTAAAACACTTTAATTAATATTATGGTTGTTCACTTGCTATTTTAAATTCATTGTCTTGTTTGGAGGAGCCAGCAGACAAAAACAAAGGAATCATAAATTGAAATTGTATCTTGTTCTTTGTAGAACTACATAACTCATACAACAAAACTTTATGACAGTGAATTCAGTCAGTAAAGAAGAATCATGCCCAAATTTCAAGATAAATGAATTTTTATGGCCAAGTGATAAACCATATAATATAGATTTAGCTTACAACGCTAACATCAATAGAGCCTAAACTACATTGCCAAGAGCAATAAAGTGAAAATAATGGGAAAAGATTGAATGACCACATTGAAAAAAAAAAGTTTCCAGCGATTTCCAACCCTTTTCAGTTTATTTCTTGAGAAGCCCATAATGAATTCATATTGATGTGGGTGACTTGACTAATGACATCAAAATGCATGATCAATACATGCTAACTAGGCTAAGAATTTAGCTCGGAACATTCTTAATTGGAAACTAGTCCAGGCACATTGAAAACTGGAGGTGGGCATGGAACAAGGAGAAAGGAGAAGTCTAATTTCCTGGCTGCTTTGATGATGGATTTGATAGTTGGAGGTAGCCTGGTGAAGTCTGTCTATTATCCATGATTAAAGAAAATTAGGAAGGATTATGAGTCATACAGACCAAGACTTGCATCCTAGATCACAAACTCACTAGCTTTGGATCTTAAGATGATAATTGACCTTTTGGAGCCTTGGATCCCAGGTGTGTAAAATTGGTTACAGGGGGTTATTACCCAGTTTGACAGCTTCTGAGCTGAAAACAGATACCAATCTATTAAAAGATTGCCCACAGATGGTAACTATTTTGATTATAGAGAGGTTTATAAAAGATGAAATTAAATATGATACATCTAGTGAGTAACAAATCTTAGTTCTTTTATTTAGAAGAGATATTTAAAAGATGATTTCTTTATATAGTCCCTCTAGGTTCAGTGGTGGAAAGGAACCATGCTGATATATCATTATAAGCACCACAATTATGTTAAATGATAAAAAGAATGTGAAAGCTACCATTTGGTTTTTGAGCACTTGGTCTGTATTAACCTGCTTTGAGTTAGTTAATTCTGTTCATCCTATAAGGTAGGCGCCCTCATACTGGCGGTTTCACATGAAGATTCCAAGATTGAAAGAAGGCGTCTGAGCCATCAGGCTCACACAGGAAATGGATGGCAATGGTTGGGATCAGCCTGCTTGAGGAAATAGTCACAAGGTCCTTCTATCTGAGAGACCATCACACTGGGTATCAGCGAGCACTCATGACTTTGAGCGGTGTTATTTGTGTTCTCATTTCTCTCTCCAGGAAGTAGAATCAGGTAGGAGCTGTCAGGACAAGGTAACTGCATGGCAGGGGCAATACAAAGGGACAAAGGCACATTTCTGGGTATTTCTAACCTACCTAGAAAGTTAGATTTAGTACCAAGTGCAAAGATAGGCTCAGACTGACTTCTGGACTCCTTCCACTTTCATTACCTGCTTGACCCTGAACACAGCACAGTCTGCTCATACCTCTTGCCTAGGAAACTGGTCTAACCCCCTCGTATCTGGCCTTCCCATTGATACACGAAATCTATTGTCCACAATGCTATAATACTCCAGATTATTCTTTTTAAATGAAAATGCCCACAACATGCCACTCTCCTGCTAGACCCCCTGGGCTAATAATAAAATTCACACCTCTTTCCCTGGCTTCAGCTGAAGTCAAGAAGAAGCTCTTTCTGGAAGATTCCAGACTCTTTCCAGTCTATCTCTTTATAACTCGTTTGGTCTCTTGCTGAAGCCATACCCTTGTACAGAGGACTTTGCTGAGGACACCAACTGTTTCCCCCCATCTCCTCGGGAGCTCAAACTCAAGGTCTGTGTCTATGTGCCTGTCTTTCCTGCGGTGTTAACCCCAGTATCCAAAACGGTGGCTGGTACAGCTCGTGGTGTCTGCATATTTATTGATTAAAATGAAAGTTGTCCATTGCAGTACATATGCTTTATGGGCTTAAAATAGCACAGAGATAATGGCCTTTGCTGAGGCTCTTATGGTGGATTTTAATTGTACTTCTACCTCACACTTAGCTAAACTCTTCCGACCTTCTGGCTTTAAGACCTGCTAGTTAGGTTTCAAGAAATGTGTAGCAGTGGTGTTTCTGTATGCAGCCTTGCTCCAGGGGAATATTATGCACTTGGCAATCCAGCAGAAAATCCCCCTCAGGGTAGAGATCATTCCTTGGTGATGGATGACCAATTTTCTGCATTTGTTTCCATGGTTGGCCTGCCTCCTAATTTCTAGTTTGGCATAACGTGGGGCTATAAGGTGCTGTGCTGTGGGGAGGAACTCTCTAATAATCAGAGCTAGTCTTTTCATACAGGGTGAGTATTCTCTCTCAAGCCTCATAGCTAAGATGTCAGGTGTATAAATATTTGTAAGAAGTCAATATTACACCACTAGCCATAGAGGGAATCATTTCATATTCCAAATAGGAAAATATCGGATTTCTTTGTGTTATCTAATTGCAGAGCTTATTCCAAAGTGCAAAATTGCTCCTGCTTGCTGAAATATTATCTCTTGGAAAGCAGATGTGACATCAGCTTGCTCTTCCTGAGGTGAGAGGAGAGAAGCCATGTGTCACGGTAAACAAAGCCACTAATGACCCAAGCAGGCTAGGAGACCAGGAATGAGGGACTGGGAGCCCTAGACCACTTACATGGTCATGAAGCTTGTGACAAGCACCAAACTGGCCATCTGTGAATTTGCAACTGCTTTCTCTGTAAGCAGTCTCTGTCTGCTGCTGCCTACATGCTCATTGTACTGAGTGCTGCTTTTAAAGGGTTTTATCTCGTGGCTTAGGAAAGGTGTTTTTCTGCTCTCAATGTTCTAAAGAAATAGAAAGGATAGGGTAAAATCAGTGCAGAGGTGTGTGTGTGTGTGTGAGTGTGTGAGTGTGTGTGTCAGGGCGTCACACAATAGCTGTATATGAACTTCCGGTACCCATCTGGATAGTTGGAGGTGGGGCAGGTGTCTGATTTCTGAATCTTTTTTGCTTTTGTTTTGGTTTTTGCTTGTTTGTTTTTTTTACCAGCCCCAGGAGAAAATCTTCAAGTAAATCATACTCTGCCAGGGGAACCAAGCTGTTCAGCTCTGTGTTAAAATGCTTCCTCATCAACCCCTGCTCTGGAAGAGCTCTGTGTGCCATGTTGGTGGCTTCAGCCTCTATTCCACTGATGTTTTAACACCCACTTCCCTGTGAGTAAGAGTCGCCACATAATGGATTTTGTCAGGAGCAATTGCTAAGGACGCTGCTCTGCCCCTCCCCTCATCTGTACAGAGTCATTAATCTTGACTGGGAATAATTCCTAACCACTTGACTGAATAGAAATGACCTCAAGCCTGAAAATGCAGGTTTCTGTTACCAGTCTGCCAACTTATTTTCGAGCCTGCTTTGCTCCAATCCCAGCTCCTACTCTCCTGTTTTTAGGTTGATATCTCTGTTCAGCAGCAAGGGTATTTTGAAAGCCTATCGGACAACTGTGGGCTCAGAAAAGGAGACCTTCATAAAGTGTGTGTTCTATTTTGAGACTGAATGAATAGCTATAACCTGAAGCGAGTGGCCTCTGTGTTAGGAAAGCAAAACACAACACAACAAAACCTGGATTTTTTTTTTTTTTTTTTTTACAAAGGATACCCGAATAAAAGCTACCCTAAAGTAAAAGACTCAAATCAAATTAAAAGCATCTCTTGCTCTCTTTGAACAATATGCTTATGTCTTTGAAACGTTGCAAAGGAAGATAAAGAAAAGTAATGGAACTTCTTCTTCTTTGATATGTTCCAGCAATACGAGTTACCAGCAACACATATACAAAAATCCAGGAATGACATTTGACATTTCTAGAATATAGAAGAAAATAATAAACAGAATAGTCACTATGCATTGGAAAGGACATAAAAGAGCATCCACACAATTTCCTATATTGTTTCGATCCCTTCTAAGATGATAGACAGTAGAACAAAAGTAGAAAAAAAATCCTTTTCCTTACTAAGGAATAATGTTTCCAGTTTGAAAATAAGGTTTAAGATTCCACATATGAAGAACTAGAAACTGCAATGATAAATCAGACCCACATTCTTTTTTTTTTGCTTGCATTAGTTTTATGCCATAAGCCATCATATGAAAAACAGTAACTATGGAAATGTGGCAATGATTATTAATGGTAAGACATGATCTATTTCTTTCCTCCTCCCATGCTTCTACTCCCCCAACTTATTCAGCTTCTAAAAGGACATTAGGTCATTTCCCTTCCCCGCCCCCAGTAATTGCTCCATGAAGATTGTTAATATATGAATTAACTGAATTTACAGGACTTTAAAAAGGAAGCAACGGACACTGCTCATTTCTGTCGTGTCTCAAATGATACCTATTTTTTAGTCTTAAACCAGATGGCCAATGAAGGCAGTGACCTCAATAATAGCCACGTAATTACCTACTTTATTTTTACTGAAATTGAAACTTCATTGAAAATAATTTTGTCTCTCAGTTTATTTATGGTGAAAAGTGCTTTTTACCTTTTGAACTTCAAGACTACTGGACTGAACACAATAGCTAGAAATCTCCTTTAATCACCTCTAACAGCTCCCAAGTAGGCTGAAGTTAGATTTAAAATGATATAGAGTTCTTCTGCTCCCCCTAGACAGGCAGTCCCTAATTTTAGAAGATTGCCACTGAAGAGATTTAACAGTGGCACCAATGTGTTCCATTAATCTGACTAATAGATTGAAAGTCAGGGGACTCTGAATCAGCTCTTTATTGGTCTATGTGTCTCGCTCAATGACACTCAAGTACTGTGGACAAGACCCCCAAACTTGAAGAAAAGACTATGCTCCTGTTGTGTAGATTTGCACTTCGAGGTATTTGAAAAACTGTGGTCTTCTGTTAATAGGATAAAATATATCACACTGACAATGCAGCCTTCTTAATAGATAAGAATTCTCTGATACAAAATGAAGAAGAAATATTTTGAGAGAAAATTTTTCATAGTACTTGTAACACACAAATGGCAGGAAATTAATATTCTGCTTTTTGAGATATTATGGCAAAGTAGGAGATTCATAATTTTTTAACATATTAGGAGGCAAACATATCCTTATGCAATAAAGTCGTAAGTCTTCCAACATAAATAATTTATTCTGGAGGCTTATGTAAAATTCAAGCTGTAATAATTTTAAAAGGATGTCGGAATTTTCTTGTTTCAAAAATTTTAATAAAAAAATTATCACAAGAGGAAAAGAATGAATAGCATTTTCTAGATCACTCAAAACAAGGAAACAAATTTAAGATAAACCTATGCTCTTATCAGATTATGACATGAATACCCAAGATAAATATATATCTTATAGTTTGATCCTGGTATTTAAAAACTGTTCCGAAGCCCTGTGTGTATTGAGCTCAATGGGGCATCAAATATAACAATGTCAGGCATGTACTCATAGAGTTATATGTAGCAATTCTGTTAAAGAATCACTTACTCATGTTTACATTGATTTTATGGTACAATAACAAGTGTCTAATTCCACGCACCTATCATCTGTCATTCCAGAATGATCACGTGGAGGCCTTTTTAAATAGGGAACTTCTTAGAGCCAATGGCCCATTCAAACATGAATGCCATCCAAGCTGGGGTCCAGAGTCTTATAGGATTTTAAGTAAGTAATTGCATAGCCAAATCAAGTCATGTGTAGACTGACACAAACCCTAATAGAGTCACTAACCCTGGATTATGGGCACCTCACTTCCAGAAGATCCTGCTATACCACTCCTGGGCATATACCCAGAGGATTCCCCACCATGTAATAAGGATACATGCTCTACTATGTTCATAGCAGCCCTATTTATAATTGCCAGATGCTGGAAAGAACCCAGGTATCCCTCAACAGAAGAGTGGATGCAAAAAATGTGGTATATCTACACAATGGAGTACTATTCAGCCATTAGAAACAATGAATTCATGAAATTCTTAGGCAAATGGATGGAGCTAGAGAACATCATACTAAGTGAGGTAACCCAGACTCAAAAGGTGACTCATGGTATGCACTCACTAATAAGTGGATATTAACCTAGAAACCTGGAATACCCAAAACATAATCTACACATCAAATGAGGTACAAGAAGAAAGGAGGAGTGGCCCCTTGTTCTGGAAAGACTCAGTGAAGCAGTATTCAGCAAAAACAGAATGGGGAACTGGGAAGGGGTGGGTGGGAGGACAGGGGAAGAGAAGGGGGCTTACGGGACTTTCGGGGAATGGGGGGGGGGGGCTAGGAAAGGGGAAATCATTTGAAATGTAAATAAAAAATATATCGAATAAAAAAAAAAGAAAAAAAAAAAGAAGGATCCCTCTAGCTCCATCTCCCATTGAAGACGGTAGAGTAGATGAAGTGCAGCACAGTATTCAAAGGATGGCCTCAGTTTTAGCCAGTAATCCCAGTAAACAAACTGTCTTAGCCCTCTGCTGTGTTTGCTTTCCTTTCCATAAAACAAAGAAGTCTGACTCATTTGCCTGAGCAAGAGGGATCCTGTACACACAGAATCCCCAGAATTAGATGTGTATCTACATTAGGGCTGGTACTCCATGTGTCCAATTGCATCCTTCACTTCAAAATTCCACTCCAGGGACACATAGAAAAATCTATTTGATATTTAAGGAGTTTTAATTTTGTGAAACCATGTAGTGTGCAGGCATGAAACCCTGTGGCTTATCCAATCAGCATCAGAGTGGGCCAGAAATTCCTGAGTGTCACCCTGTTATCTTAGTCTTTTATCTTAAGCAGGGCTGTTCACTCAACTTAAAGTCACACATAGTTTCAGGATGCTTCCTGCTGTCCCTTTTCATAGCCCTGTCTCTCATTAGTCATATACTTCACATGAACATGAAATGGCCTGTCTCCCATCAGAGTGAGTCATTGTAGCTTCATCTGTAGAAACACTCCTATCCTTTCTCAAACTGGCAAATGTTTCTGAACCTGACTGGGGAGGCCTAGACAATACTTACAAAGTCCTGTTTTCACTATTTGCAGCCAGCCTATCAATCCATCTCTTCTCCTCACATACCCTTCTAGACCAGATGACAAGCGTAAGACGTGGAGCTGAGACTGTGTGTCCAGCAGCTAATGATTTGATGATGAAGAGAATTCTTGCCTTTCCTTGTCTCCAGGGCAACGGAGGGAGCCTGACCATGTAAGATGGACATGGCACTGTGAGAGCTGCTACCACAATAAAGGCTCTTCCACATATTGTTCCTGCCATGCTATTCAGGGCTGTCACCTCATTTCACAGAAATGGCTACAGTGCAACAGCAGTTAATTTCCATGTCACCACAGAGCTGGATCCTAGAGTCACTTTGCGGCTGCCCTGGCTGTCTGAGAATATTGGACCCTCAGAGCGAATCAGGAATTTATTACTTTCCACAAGCACTAACTCAGCTGTTGACAAAGCCTGTTGTTTTAGAAGATATGGGAATCTTTCTGTCCACCATCGAGCTTTCAGTTCCCTAGGGTCTCTACAACAGGCTATTGGGCATCACTGTGGATACTGACAATTTATTCCTTCTAAAAACCATCATGGGAGTGTCTGATACTCAGAAATCTTTCTCACTGAACATCACCCCTCTTTTAAACTCCTCCACAAGGCTTACCATAGTTGTTCCAGTACAGTCCTCTGTCCACAGAACTTGAAGGATGAATGTGATTGGTTTTCAATAGAAAGGGAAAGAACCGATTTCCAAATGCTCATTCCTTGATCTTGATGTCTCATGACTTTGCACAAGTTTGTATCCCTATTCAAGCCTTAGATTATATTCTTTCATTTTAACATGCTGAACACAATATCCTGTTATAGGGACATAATGAAAACTAAATAAGATGACAGAAAAGAGTCTGCCACAACGATGCCAGTAGATAAGGGTGCCTTTATTCCTTACACCTGAATCTGTGAGTGACTATATATAACTACTTACATGCATGCTTTTCTTCTTCCTTTGGTTTCTGAAGGTCATTGTTGTAGAGTGCCAAATGGGCTACTGTTTAGTGTTAATTTATTTGAATTTTTGACATGTGAGTAACTGGTCAGAAAATTCTGATGATGTTTTCATGTGGGTAGATGGGCGGACTTGAGCTGCCATATCCTCAGAATGACATCTCATTATTTGAACAGCTAAGTCTGTATGGGGCCCAGTGCCTGCTTCTCCGTGGTATGCATCCGTGGTATGCAGCAGTGCAGGATCTCTGCTCTGCACACACTTGAGCCTTTGAGAGCTGGCCATCTGAGCGTAAGTTGTGTGTTCCAAGTGTACAAGTGTGCATTGGCTTAGTTGTTGAGTCAGAGAAAGAAGTTTACTACACATAAGGCAGTAAATGAACATTTATGATTATTGGCAGAAGAAAAAGTGCTGATAAAGAAAGACACAGGACACACACAGACACATAGACAGACACAGACATACACACACACACACACACACACACACATATATACAGAGAGAGAATCTTTTGTTAATACTTGTCAAGTCAGAAAGTTCTTTGTCTCTTAGGTGTGTGCTGCTTCTCATGCTCATGGATACTAAGACTAATGGCCTGACCTACTCCATTGCAAGCAAGGTAGACCTGGACTGTGTTCAGAACGCTGTTTTCTCTTCTTCCCCTGTCTGCTGCAAAGGACAGTTGTCTGACATGGATCTAGTTTGTAACTGATATATTGAGCGTTCTTGGTTTATGAGGCAAAGAATCAGATCTGTTGTTTGGCTTGGCAATGTTTCTATCACCTACTAGTGTGAACAAATTAATCTCTTTAAATTTTGGATTTCTTATCCATAAAATAAATACGTTAGGATCTTCTTGCAGAGTTATTTGGAGAATAAATGAAATAAATGTGACATGTCTAAGCCCCATAAAGGCCCATGATACACTTGTTACTGGAATGTTTTTAGTGTAATTTAATTTATAACATGTTTATAGCATGGATATATACATTTATGTATATATCCATGTATATGTATATATATACCCATATATGTATATATATCCATACATATTCATATATATATAATTACATTACATTTTCCTGCATGGCATTCAGCTTTGCTTCTTATTAGAGTCATGGCAGTTTGAAAGGAGAGACATAGTCAGCAGGAAAATCTTAAGTGCATTGAAGGGAGAAAAATAGGGCTTTTGCTGTACTGAATTCTCCCTGGGGGAGCTTTGGTCATGATCTCTGCTGATGTTTTCAAATACACTCTTCAGTGAATAATGATATTCTGTGGCTGGAAACTAGGACCCTGCTGAGGGACAGAAAAGATCCCCAGTGAACACCTGTCTTCTCATGAAAGCAAACATGCCTGCAGTGTCCTTTTTGACTGTCGGTGTCTGGATGAAGTTTTAGACAGAAATCCATGCTCTAAAGAAATATGCCTTTTTTTCTTCTTCTTCTTCCTCTTTGTACTGGTGTTAAATTTGGAGCCAAGACCAGGTGGCTCCTGTCTTCCTGATGGCAGGGAAACAACAGACTACTTTTACCTTGCATTATAAGAACAAACATAGTTGACGGAGATGTTTTACAAAATAAAATCTGAATCTAAAATGGGACACAGATGCGAACTCTTTGTTTCGCTTTGTAGATGGTTTGTGCTAGCTTTAGGTTAAGGATATGCAGTTACACTTAGGGAAGTCAATCCAAGTAAGAGGAAGGTCCAGCCTCTCACTCTAGGGACCAGGAGTGGAGAAGTACCAATCCAAAGTGAGGCTAGTGACTCTGTACTCAGTAGAACTTCATTAAACTTCTTGGGAACAGAAGAGCAAATCCGTGATGCCTGCTACCTCATGAGGGAAGGAAAGACAAGGAAATCCTTATTTCTCTGACACTTCTGCATTAAGGAAACCATGCCGAGGACACTGTCCATGAGCAGCAACCTCCAACATTCTCACAATGGACACTCATTACTGTCTTAAAAATCCAGTTTAAATGCCTACACTTATTATTGGTATCTGCACTAACAAGTTTAGCAATGATAACTGAGAATTATGAATCCTCCCTAACTCTCCATTAAGTTCACCTCTCCTGACACCTGCTTACAGCAGAATGATATTACTAATAATGTTTACTTATGGAGCTGATTACATACCAGGAATTGTGCTCAGTAGTGTATAAGCATTTAATATAAATTGGATAACAGCCCTATGAGGTATAATTTTCAATTTTGGGAAGTGAATTTTCACGATTGATAAGTCATAATTTTTCTCTACTGTATACATTGAATAGGGGGGATGGGCAGGATTCCAATCACTATGTGATAAAGCTGAACATTTGAAGCAGACCAATAATAATGCCTAATATCCTTGTTTATTTAAGGCAATTATGATGTCCCATGGTCTAGGGGCAGGTCATTCTTCATTCTATGGCTTTGTGCATGTTACTCCAATCTCCTCAGGTTTAAAAATCTCTTTTAAGGAGATCTGTGTTAAACTGACTTTCTCTCTTATGTAGCATTTATGGTAGTGCAAGGTACAAAGGGTCAACAAACACTTGTCTATTGATTGGCATATCTCTTTCACCTTGCTCTTACAGAGTAGTGCTCTTAATATTGTTTCTCTCTCCTTTGATGATTTTTTACTCAACATGTATTTTCAGTGATTTGTACATTTATTGTATGCTAGTCCACATGAGAATGCCCCTCCCCATAAGCTTGTAAGTTTAAATACTTGCTCCCTGGTTGGTAGAAATATTTGAGAAGGATCAGGAGATGTGGTGGTCTTGTTGGAGGAGATCTACCACTGGAGGTGGGCTTTAAAGTTTTGAAAGACTTGAAGATAGCAGGAATGGCTATTTTCATAGCCACGTCTATGTAAATGCCAGGGGTCAAGCAGCTGCAAAAGCATCTCCTGCAGGAGGACCTAATTGAGGACTGCCTGAGAGACCAAGGATTACTGGTGCAGACAATGCCAGCCAAGCGGGAACTGATGTTTAGAAGAGATGCTTTCTTGGGACCAATGGGACATGGGTGGAGGGTATTAAAGGAGCTTGCAGCAGTGTTCAGATGGGCTTGCCATGCTTGATGGTTATGAACTCTAATACTCTGAAACTGTCTTTTGTAAGTTTCGTTGACCATGGTGTTTTATCACAGTAAAAGGAAAAAAATAACTAAGACAATGACAAAGCCTTAAGTGATATGACCGTAGTGAAGAATACAGAAAGAGAACATTTTATGTCAACACGGGTGGCTGACCCCTGACAGTGTAACCCGTAGAAGCTGCTGCCGGTGACAGCAACACAGCTATGCTGTCAGTCTCCCTCCTCTTTAGAATTTAGGCTTCCATATCTCCTTCATAGTCTTCAGTGAGAGTGCATTGTTAAGGCTACAGCAATTATAAACTTTAACTCCATCACTAATGCTTTTTGATTCACTATGAAAATTCAACTTCACTCCAAGGACAGCATGACATGTGGTTAAGTTGTTACACATGCTATTTTTAAAGATCTATAAGAATAAACAACCTTATTCTCTTCAAAGTAAAAGTCTCAATTTGAGGCCCTTTCTAGTATAAGAGGAGAAACCTCAACTCTGCTGAAAAATAGCACATAGCATGAACTTGCTAAGAATAGCCAAATAACCCTGCAGAAAGTCTCCTGAGGAGTTCTGAAAAAAAAAAAAAAAAAAAACCAAGAGACTGAATGCATTTCTGACATACAAATCCTGAAGGGTGTCAATAGTCTCCAGGCTGAAAATAGCATGTATTCAATAGGTTTGAGGGCAGCTCAAAGGATTGCAACTGTCCCACAATCACTCCTGAGAAATTGGTTTATGTCCCACAGGAGAGCTGAGGCTAGTTTTGGTATGTATAGGGATACCTTATAATTCAAGACATGTCTGGCAGGCAGTCATTTTAGCATTAGAGTGTAATTTCTAGGATCCAGGATGATGCAAAAATTGATAAAGAATTGCCGCTAAGGTTAGGGGGTATTTTAGTGGATAAAAATTTATAATAAAGGGTTTTATTTGCTTATCTGATACTGAAAAAACTGAAGGACACTTGTTTTTAGGAAAAAAAAAACAAATTCTAGATACGATGCTGCATTTATAGGTGACAATGACTGCTTACAATAACCAGAAAGTCATAATAGTTGTTAAATCTCACACTTTTTTTTAGATTTTCATTTTTTTTGTAAATAAACTAGACTAATGTATATTACATTTTGTTTTCATTTCTTTGGACCTTGATTGTTTCTTTAAGTGTGTTGATCCAAACCACTGTGACTGAATCTGCAGAGGTAGATGTCATACCATTAGATTTTCCCACCAAATTTGCTTTCTGTGTGTCAGAAACCAAGCTAAACATTTGAATGCATTGTGTTTTCTAACTGTCACAGATGTCCACTGATAACACTTTTCATCTTCATTTTGATGAGGAAATTGAGGGTAAATGAAGCCTCAATTTTTTCAACACAAAGTATTCAAGTATGCAATGATAATAAATTGCAATGTTCCTTGATTCTATAAGAAGTTAGGTTTATTAACCAAAGTTGCTTATATTATATTTTGTTTATCATCTTTAAAATTCTGCAATAGTCTATATAAAGCCCTTACTTTATGTTATCAAAAAACATGTGTGAGTTCATTTTAATAACTCCATCTATTTATAAAACAAACTGAGAATAAACAAATTTGTGAAGAATGAAAGATAGCCATTAGTAATAGAGAAATTTCATATTATAGTATTTCTTTATAGGCAGTTGTTTTCTCCCTTTTTCAGAAATGTTTTATTAAGAAAAATAAAAAAACAAGATGTTAATTTTTAAATGGTAATTGGGAGTGTGACAACATATATATTTAGAATAATAGTAACCATACATGTGAAGATGAAGAAATTTTGGTAGCTTATATTTTCAGTTTTCTTTAGGAAAACCAATTACAAAGCCATTATACAGTTGCAGCAATTATGGTGATGACACTGGACAATAAATGCCTGGCTTTAATTATTAAATTGCAATTTAAAAAATTTTTAGTACCGAAGAAGAAATATATAGCATTAACTTTTGACAAAGAAGAGGCTGTTTAAGTTAGGTATTTTAAAATATAACCATATTCTCCACCTTAGTCTGCTTGGCTAACCAGTACTTTGCAATCCCTCCCAGTGATGTCTGATAAGGTGATCCTCTATGATTATTCTAGAAAGCATCTAGAGCTTTGTGAGATGGCCCTGCCATCCATTGTGCTCTGGTGTTCTCATTTCCAACCCTAACTATTTTGGGAAGTTGTAGCCTCGCTTGCCTTTTGCTTTGGGTTCTGTCTGCCATGAGTTGACTCATGGCTGGAGTAAGACTTTCAGAGAATGTACAAACACTGCATCTATAACTTTCCATCCTGAACATATATTATAATCAACCGGGGTGGGGGTTAGCAAAATTCAGATGCCTTGGGCTTGCCCCAGCAAATCATACTTTAGTATGCCAGAGAGGAGCCTGTGGTAACTATTTCATTCCAGTCTTGATTAACCTTTGTCTAGCTACTGATATGTTCAGTGTCTTGTCATTTTCTAGTTTGGGAAATCATGAATCTTGCTGTCATTCTTTTCCCCTTTGTTCTCATAAAACCAATGACATAAAGGTTAAAGCTACTGAGAAAGAAAGAATTTCAACGAGTATAGTCCTGTTCATTGCTTTTCAAATGAGCAATTAATAATTCATAACAATTAACTGAGTTATGTGTTTCTCTTTCAATATGTTTCTAAACATGAATAGATTAAATGATAATTGCCATCAAATTTTATGTTCTATTTCATGTTCCCAATAAAAGTTTGTCTTTGGTAGCTCACTTTGTATTTCTTTTTGATATATTCATAACCAAATGCAATATACTATATTAAAATATTTATTATTAGCTTATCAAATATTAAACACTCTTAAATTATGTGGATGAAAGAAAACAAATAGGCCACTTGTTTAAGTTTTCATGATTTTCCTTATTTTAATATGGTTTGGATTTGTAAAACACATGCTGATAAAAGCTGATGAGGTGAGGAGCAGATGAGCCCTTGATCTCTAGCTAAAGTTTTCCAAGCATGTATAACCTCTCAGTTTTCTAACTGCCATTATTCTGTAAACACTAGAGACTAATCACATGTGCGCGCACGCGCGCGCGCACGCGCACACATACACACACACACACACACACACACACACACACACATACCACCACCACCACCACCACTACCAACAACAATAACAACAACAAGATCAATGACAGCTAGCAACATATTAGGCTTAAGAATAGTAACCCTATACTTGATGTTAAAATACTTCTTGTCTTCTACTTCTCAGTCTTTAGTATGATTAGGAATTATCCACAGATCTCTCTCTGTCTCTCTCTGTCTCTCTGTCTCTGTCTCTGTCTCTCTCTCTCTCTTCTCTCTCTCTCTCATGGTTAAGCCCGAGATTTTGTGTTTCTAAATATTTTCCCAGCAATGTGCATGCTACTGATTGAAGGATCATATGCTTATTTTCTTTATTTTGTTAATTATTGTGTATGAGCACACACAAATAAATGCACAAGTATATGTATATGAACCATGTATATAAATGTACCTATGGAAGCTAGAAGAAGCTGTGAGATCCCTTGAAACTAGAGTGACAGACGGTGGTGAATAGCTGGACATAGGGACTAGAAACCAAACCTGTATCCTCTGCTAGGACAGCTCTTAAATGCTGACCTATCTTGCTAGCCCAAGCATCATTTTGAATGTCAAGGTGGATCTGACTGAATTGAAAACGTTATGCAGTTTCTCTGAGCCTACTGTCATCAGTCTGTAAGATGAGGGTGACTATGAAGTATGTTTTAAGTACCTTACATAAGGTTATAAATGCCTGACATATAGACAACAATGAAAAGACCATGGTCCTTACCAATATGATGAATATTAATAAAGATAATTAATGCATGACTTAAACATGGCTAAAATTAACTCTGTAAGGTTCCAGTTCAGATAAACTTCTAAGCATATATGTCATAGCTGTTTATAAGCAGAAAACCAGCTAGGAAAGTAACCCTAAGTTCATTTTTTCTGACTGGGCCTAGGCAAAAATGAAATGATGCTTGACTGAAAGTCTTCTCCATTTGCCAGACTTTGGAGAGCAGGACTCACATTTTATCTGTATTTGGTTGCCAAAATTATTTTAATTCCTGATATGCAAGAGGACTTCAACAGCTGGCAATCAAATGACTTTATATGTTAGTGAATAAATGTATAAACTCTTACTGAAATTTCCTCTAGGTTTTGCTGATAATCAAGATGATGTTATTTTTTTCCATATAATGTAAGACTCAAGAAGTAAAAGATTTGAGTGACTCAATAACTACAAACATTTGCCAGAAAGGACAATTAAAATACTGTACAAGATTCTGTAATAAATTCTATCACCTTGTTTAAATAAATGCATGTATTTCCTATAGAATATGATCAAACCTTCGTTTTATATGAAGGGATGCATTAATGGCTTCATAGGATACTTTTATCAGGTGAAACCTAATTTTCTCCATCCTAAGAATTGAGACACTCTAGTAAAATGAAGAGGGGACAGAAAAAAGTGAAGAAGATCTTCTTAGTGGAGGGGAAAGAGAGGTTTGGAAAGATGGGGGTGGGGTGGGGAAGAATAAGAGATCTTTCTAAAAAGGCCATATAGAAACAACATTTATCTACTTCCATATATGTTTAAATTGAATTACCCTAAAAGGAGTTTAATGCTCCTTCCAGAAGTTGTGGATTGCCAAATAAAAATCTCAGCATCAGGTGTGTGATACCTCACATTGTCTTGTTGCTTGAGGGGAGGGGTTATCAGAGACCTGCAAAACAGACCATTGTTCTTGGTCATGATAGGAACTTGATAGGAAGTCCTTATTGCTGAAGACCTCATACACTTTGATCATAAGACTGGGAGAAATATATTTGATACTGTTCTGGAACTCTCCAACCCAAAACCTAATGTTAATAATCCTGTAAGATGCTATGTAGCATTCTGCAGAAGAAATACCATAGACAGTTATACCAAGATGTGAGCCCTGTGAGTTTTGTAAAACTTTTGTTGATCAGCTTTACAAGACATGATAATAATAGCTTGAAGGTGATTGTTGTAACCAACTGCATTTTGATTGGACTTAAGAACCAAAATCTAAGAAGAAACTCATACCTGTATACTAAACCTAAGAACCAATGGGTAGGAAGCTTCCAGGTCCAGAAGTGAGTCTACTATTACATTATGCTAAATACATGTAGTATTGAACTTCCTTCTAAATACACATATCTAAAAGCATCTATTTGTGCAGCTATCAGTCCTGATCAGAAAAACATTTGTGTAATGGATAGTGAGTAATAAAGACACTCACTCACTACTGTCCACATGTAGAGTGTATGTATATCTGGAGTGCTCAGGCACAAATGAGACATCTATATTATATCCTAACCCCCTAATAAGAGAACCTAGTGGAGGAGAGATAGAAAGATTATACGAACAGGCATTGGGGAGGAGAGTTCTGAATGTGACAGGATCATTGTTCTCCTGAACTCACAGCGCTGTGGATGAACCCTGAGCATCAACACTCCAGCATAAAATAAAAATGGAGGTGCATGAGATCCAAATCTCAGATGAGGAGCAGTTGGAAGTTGATGACAAGTAAAGAGAGAGTCTGTTTTCTTTTGGGGAATGGTCTCTGGTAAGTTGACTTACGCTCTAGTGGGTGCCTCCCACAACCATGTATATATAGAAAACACTGACTGGACAATAATCACTGAAAGAAAGAAAGAAAGAATGAATGAAAGAAAGAAAGAAAGAAAGAAAGAAAGAAAGAAAGAAAGAAAGAAACAAAGAAAGGAAGAAACAAAGAAAGGAAGAAACAAAGAAAGAAGGAAAAAGATATGGAGTTGGGAAGGGTACATTGGGGTTCTGGAAGGAGTTGGAAGAGGTATGACTAAACTATTTCTATATGCATATATATGTATGAATATATGTATATACAAGAATGTTTCAAAATGAATTCACAGTATATTAAAAACCTTTTAAAGTTTAATATAATTAAATAGCATTCTTATTTTATATACATACATATCTGAAGATCCATTAGGAATCATTAATTTTTATTTTAGTTAGAAAGTGCACTTCTGTAAGTATAATATTTCAAGAGTTACTTTCCATGTTGTCCCCTCAAAAAACATTGTCAACAGGAGCATGATACATGGAGTGACAGTAGGAGCCTCAATCATGAGGTTGCTGTGGAACAGACCCCACAGAATTCTGTGGTGTTGTATTTAAATTCATGTGAGAAACATAATTGTCCATGTTACTGATTTCTTAATTAAAGAACACTAACATATGAAATAAGTTCATAAAGGTAGTGGCACTATTTTTAAAAAATGTTTAACAGTAATTCTTAAAAAAAGTTACAACACTGCCATTTCCTGATGTTTCACAGCTTACCACTTTTAGAAAATAAAAGTGCACTGAACTGCTTTAACACTGTGAAGTTAAGGACCAGGAAAAAGACAAGGCAAAATATATCATTAAAATATATCTTAGGAATTATTTCTAATCTACAATGAAAACACGAGTGACCTTTTGACAACTTGAATGATACCTACTGCTATAATCCATTGTGTATTTATGTAAGCTGCTATTCTTTTCAACAAAGAATATCTATATTTACCATATTCTGTTTTTATGTTTGGGAGCTTTTTATTTATTATTTTTAGGTTTTGAATGAATTTTTTTGTACTTATTCTGTTTATATCCCACTACTGCCCTCCTCCCAGACACCCCTCCCACAATCCTTCTCCCATCTCCCCTCCCCTTTTCCTTCCATACTAGGGGATGGCCCCTGGGTATCCCCCCGCCCTGGCACTTTAAATCTCTGCTAGGCTAGGTGCTTCCTGTCCCACTGAGGCCAGACAAGGCAGCCCAGCTAGAAGAACATAGCCCACATGTAGGCAACAGCTTTGGGGCAGCCCCTGCTCCAGTTGTTCAGGACCCATATGAAGATCATATCTCTTAAAAGCAGAAAATTTGGAAAAGATGGGCAAAAAGCATCTGTGCATTTGAATATGGATGGGTCATGGAATCATTCCTGTGGGCAATTCAAAAGGTCTTGGGTTTAATAGGCTCAGTCACACTCAAAAAGAAATCAGAGCAGAAAGAGTATAAGTTCACAACACTGACATGCACTATATTAAGGATAATTACTAGCAATATTAAAGGTGATGGTAAAATTTTTCCTACATTATCTACATGTTATAAATGTATTTTCCCTGTGTCATTGGCATTGGAGCACTGGATTATTAGTGTCGTTCTATCTTAGTGGTGCTTCCTGCTGATATTCAAGGTGATGGACTCTTCCTGCAATACGCAGCAGAATAATTCTTCTCTCTGACATGAACAGTCCTGATTATATTATGGCCACCCTGACTTCTCTTTCATTAGTTGCTGATTGTACTAAATTGATGTTAAATTGGCTTGGCTGGCTCTTAAGACCTTTAAACAGTTGGTATCGACCATGTCTGTGATCTCGTCCTGGAAATTAAATGGTCAAAGCTTTCATGTTTCTGGGAATCCTAGCCATTTTTTTCTTTAAGGTCAATTAGGACCTTATAAATATGAACTTGTTAGATCAACACCCTGCCTTATGCACATCAAGGTTTTAATGAAAAGTCTTTCTTCTTAGAATCTCTCCAGATTCCTGCTACATGTTCTCTCCATCTATATGCTACCCTTTCTGTTTCTTTGTTTGCAATTGTTGTGTTGACATTGGAATAAATCAAACTGTGGCTACGATTTAAAGCCCAGACTGCCTTCTTTTCACTTGGATGATGAATAAAGAATTGTTTTTATACTTTTTAAAATGAATCAAGCAAAATGAAAAGGAATAGCATTTTTGACATGTGTAATTTGTGTTAAGAGTCAAACTTCAGTGAATAAAGTTTTCTTGGAACATCATCATGCTCCATATGTGAATGCTGTTGAGATGTATACTGACAGCAAGAATAGTAGTTGGGGTCCAGCTAACCCATAGAGCTTAGCATAGGGATTATTTAGATCTTTAGAGAAAAAGTTTTCTGATTCCCTGAAGATCTCATCAGATTCTCTTTCAATCTGTGAAGTAAAAATGGCAAAATCTTATAAAAAGCCAAAATAAACATGACCACCAACAGTCACTAGTAGCTGCTGGGCTACTAGTGTTTCAATTGAAAAATGACCCTTTTAATTATCAGCTTTGCCATCTACAAAATGAGAAAAATGCTTATCTCCCTGTAGGAGATAATGCATGAAGTGTTCCCTACACACAGAAATGGCTTCATACAATTTTATTATCTTAAAATGATCACTATTCTTAGCAGAAATTGATGTGTGCATGCAGCTCAGACCTTTAGTGAGATTTCATGCTTTTACCATGTCAGAGAACAGACAATGCTCTGACCATTCAAGACCCTGCGTCATGGGCAGCAATAAGGAGGGTGAGGTGTGTGAAGTCATACTTGGTGGAGAGACATAGCAGCAGTTACACCAAGAGGCAACAGTCATGACTCCAGTGTTTGGTGTGCAAGCAGTATGACCTCATTTGAAATCCCTAGAATTCCACTTAAACCAGGATTTAGTAGCACAGGCTAACAATCTCAGTCCTCCTAAACAATTCTACGGAAATATGAATGGTAGACACAGGAGAAAGCCTAGACACTCTCCAGCTAGCCTTTGTCTACTATCATGAACAAGAAGATGCCTGTCTCAAACAAGGATGAAGGCAAGCATTGGCACCTAAGGGATAGCTCAACTTTGGATCTCTGAACACATAAAACTCATGTACCAGTGTGCTGTCTCTACCTCTATCTGTTTCTCTCCCTCTCTCCTGCCTCCCTTGCTTTTCCATCTCACTTTCCCTCCCGCTCCACCATCTCACACAACACACACGTGCGCGCGCGCGCGCGCGCGCACACACACACACACACACACACACACAGCTTTACAAAAATCCCTGACTTCAAAAGTAAACTTCATTTTCATGAGTTGTATTGACTCTTATAGTCTGTATAGCAAGACTCCCCAGCTACAGTTTGCCTCAACATTCCCATTCCATACTTATGAGTGAGTGCTAAGGACTAACTACCAGTCACAATTTTGTCCAGCAGGTTTCAGGTTGGGTGGCCATGTTGTTTTGGGGCTGAGTTTTCACACTTCTTATCTCTTATCTTTGTACACACAGCTTTATAAGACTTTGATACTTTCTGTCTCTGTCTCTCTTATTCACACACATGTTCAAACATGCATTCACCAGTGGGTAAAGAATAGCCCAAGGTGAGACCCTATATTTATTCTACCCAATGTAAAGGCAAATCTCCAGTCTTCATTTCCACTTGTCCTTGTGATCACCTATCACACAGGACATGGCTGTTGCATTTCTTCCAGTACAACTGAGCCTTCACTTGACGAGGGACATTGGCAGTGACAGCTCACAGACTTTTATTGTTAAACTTGGATAGCTTGGTGGCATGGAATGATTAAGCTTGAGTATACTTGGTATTCTCAATGTTCTGTCTAACAAAGATAAAAAAACCAACATGAATTGCCAAGTCAGTATTTTAAGGTCTATTTTGCAGATAAAAACTGAGGGCTCATTTTGCTTTGAGAACAAGGTACCAGAGGCATTGCCTAGTGGGTGTGAAAATGCTTGAAATTGTTCTCTTGATTGTACAGTATGTGTACTTGTCACAAGTGGACCTTTGGAAATTCAGGGATTGCAGGTTTTGAATCCATTTAGTATAGAATCCTATACTGAGTACATTCTAAACCACTCACTCCCACCAAGCTAGCTGTGTCAGTATTTGCCTCTCATGGCTTTGCTGAATGGAGCCATTAGTATGCAGAGAGTTCCAGCCCTTTCCACAACCAGGATAATCCCTGACACCCTAGCCTCATCACTCAGGGGTAGAGATAGGTGGGCCTTGTCTGACAACTCCAAATCAAAGTTAAATATCAGGGAAACACAAGAAGTGCAGCTGGAAAGCAACAGCTCTTATCATGACTGCTGAATCAGGAGAAATTTCACATCTGGGGGCAGCCCTGGGCTTTCTCTTCTAGCTGGTAAAATGAACCTTGTTCCCCTGGAGAAAGAACCAACATATTTGTAATGCTTATACATTGCCACTTTTTATCTTGTTTTCCTAATATTTTCTCTTTTCAATTACCTCTGAGAGGCTCAGAATGGCTGTTTAAAGAGCACTGCTTTCCCACCCAGAGAAGCTGGACAGCAGAAGTAGCAAGGGCCCTCTCCGGGTATTTACCATAGATCCTTCTTCTGTGTGTGGTGCTCAGCAAGGGAAATGGTGCTGACATTAAAGTTAGTGGGAAGGAAATTAAAAGCTTGGATCCAATGAGTCATTCACTTTATCTACAAAATGAAACTTTGGGTGATAGAAATAAAAGAGTTAAATAAATAGAATCTGCTGTCTAGGACTGTAAATGCTCTCAAGCATGACAGACAAATCCACATTTAGGTGACATGCTTCCTGTCAACAGATTCAACATGTAAGGTCGTCTGGTGAAATGTGAACTGGACATTTTAATGTAACACAGCAAATAGGAATAGGCAGCAACCAGAGGCAATTGAAAAATTACAAGTTAGGTTCAAGATATTTGTCTGGGGATGTGTAAAGTTCATCTCACAGAAGCAATTGGAAACATTGTCCTAATATCTCCATGAGCACAAGTTGTCAGGCCCACAGAAATTAATCTCCATAAAATAAAAAGAATGAAAGAAAAGGAAGAAATAAAAACTCCTGAATCATGGTAGCAGAAGAATTGTGATCAAAAACCATGTGCAGAATAAAGGGAGTTTTATTAATCCCTAGTTTCTGACCTGCAGAGGATTTAAAAACACTAGTAGTCTGGAAGATGATGATTCTGTTTTGATTTTGATTTTTTGTTTGTTCTCAAAAAGAATGAAAGATCATGAAGTTGGGTGGATATGGAGATGTGGGAGATCTGGAAGGAGTTGAGAGAGTGAAAGAAATATCATCAAAATATACTGTTTGAAAAAATAATAGATCAAACCATGAGTAGCTTGAGAGAAAAACCTGGAATACATAAGTGAAGAATAATTAGAGAGGAAGACAGTGGAATGGCCCTGCATGCCTCCTAAGGAAAACTGGGCTGACATTTTGGGCATACTTGCCCTCTGCCCCATGGACTTGGTCTAATGTCAAAGCTGGAAAATTTGAGGCATCTTCACTGGAATCTCTATTGACTAAGACCATACAGAATCATCACTAGGAAGGGCACATTCATCATCTGTTTGATCTTTCTCACAGACTGGGGAACCCTCATTTCTCAGTGTACCTCAGGCAGTTGGAGATAACTGTGGTTGGAAATTGATAAGTTGAAAGCAACCTCTTTCAATTTACCCATATTTCTTTTTCTTTCTCCATTAACCAACAGGTCTACTTGATCCATCATAGACCTGGAAGTGCTGTGTTTGGTTTGAATAATGTTCCACATAGGCTCCTGTGTTTGAAAACTAACAGCTGGTGGCACTGTTTGGTAAGGTTCCGGAACCGTTAGGAGGTAGAGCCTAACTGGAGATAGGTGACTCACTGGCTTGGAGGTTCTGATACTTGCGCAATCTTCCTGTTGCCTCTCTGATTGTAGAACACAGATGTAATGTGACTGGCTTGTTTCCTGTCCCTGCTGCGTGTCTTCCCCCTCAACGATAAAATATTTTCCCTTGAACTATAAACCAGAATAAACCCTTCCTTCCTTAAATTGCTTCCTGTCAGGTACTTTGTCATAGCAATGAGAAAAGTAATAAACACTGGCTGACATCTGTAATCGGCCAAATTATATGTTTGCCGATATGCTTCAACTCTTCACATGAAAAACACCTCTCTCAAGGGAACAGCTGTCCTGCATTCCTGCCTTGCTGTGATGGACGCAGTATAACGATTAGAGGTATGCAGTTTGCTTTATTGGGATCATGACTTTTGGCCTTTATTCAACTAAAATTGTGTTAAGTCCTTTGTCATTTACATATCTTGTCTTGAGGGTAAGGCTGGGTATTATCTGGGACCTCTGAATCTTTCCCACTTAAATGACTGCTATCACAGTTCCCTACCACCTGAATTTTTACAATTTAATATCTTTTAGCTTAAATGTGTAGCAGAGTATCAACACATAGCAAGTGAGTGTGAAATTCTTAATTATTAAGTTAGATTTTTAAAGAAACTTCATTTTTTCTTATACACATATTTTAAACAGTCTTATCAACTTTATCAAAAATAATTGTGAAGCTTTTTCAGTGTCTTAGACATCAGTACATGGAATTTTAGAAGCCTTTACTCCTTTGTGTGACAGTGGCATCTCGGTCTTCTTATCCCCTAACTCTCTGTTACTTTGAGCACTGACTCAGTGACCTTGCTGAGCTTCAACCCCATTGAGGTCTGGTTTACCTTTGGGGATAGGGATGCTATAGGTGGGATTAGTCTTGATACTGGCTCTGTTGTGGGTAGACCTGGTACTGTTCTTGTGAACCAATCCCCTAATGAATAAAGGAGCCAATCACTGGGTGAGTAGGTGGGACTTCTGGGTTGGATGGAAGGAGAGAGGAAGCAGAAGAGAGTTACCTGCTTTTGGAGCTGGGATGGCAGAGGGGGAAGATGTAGCTGCTAGAGTTTCCTAGTATCATGGTGGATTGGATCCTCAAGGTTTGGCCACCAGAGGGGTCAGATTTTAATAAGGCTTTACAAGATTAAGTTTTAGTTGTTGCACCTAGAAATTGAGTTACCATTGTTTCTGAACTAAGTTTGTGTTGCATTTTCCTTCACGAGGTGGCTTGTGTGGTTTCAAGAGAGAAAGTTACAGTGGCCTAGGGTGAGTTTGCCTGAGGTGCTCCACAAAATTCCCGCGGGGAATTTGAAGCACAGGGATGATGTGGTAGCTAGCTGGGTGAAGAGATTGTGGAGTTCAGAGTCAGAGTCTCCACGAGATAAAACCAGGCTGGCCATTGCCTGCCAGTGCATGGCCAGCCAGGCTGCCAGGGTAAAGGCACAAGCACTGGAATGTGCTGATTTTACCTTTTTAATATTTCACTCAACATGGCTCTACAGTTCTGAATGAGAAGCTCAGCTTAAAGGCAAACCAAACAAACAAAATGAATGAATGAATGAACAAATGAATGAATGAACAAATGAGCCAACCAACCAATCACTCTACTAACTTACCAATCAAATAAACAAAGAACTGGTAATAGGGATATGATTATCCTTATAATACCAGTACTTGGTCAATGAGGCATAAAGATTATTCTAAGTTTGAAGCCAGTCTGGGCTACAGATTGAGCGAGTTCTAGGTTAGCCTAGGGTACAACATAAAACCTCCATCTCAAAGTAAAACTAACAAAACCAAACAAACAAAAAAAAACCCAACCCAAAACAGTAGCAACAGCAGTAACAAAACCATATAACGTCCTTCCCTTTTTTGATGAAAAGCTCTCATCAATACATATGAACAATTTTATCAGCACATATTATTTCTTTTATCAGATAGCTTGACAATTTAATTCACTTGTATTGGAAGGCAAAAGAGCATTTAAAAGTTTTAAATTTATACAAGGCAGTATACCCTTTCAAATTATCTTTTATTGATAATATACACTCTCACAATGCCTTTTCCATACAGTCTTTCATTTGGATTAAAAATATTTCAATATCTGAGCTTTCTTATTTATAATTCAAGTTTACATTGTCTTGACTTGTACCTTTTCTTTCGATCCAAGTAAGTATATTTTTGAAGTAGAACTTATTCTTGTATATCCCTCTTTCAAGTAAAAACTGTATTTCATCTGCAAGATACCATTTTCTTTTGCATTGACAGATAATGGTCTTGATAATTACTGTATCAAGACCTATAAAATGGGTCTTCCCCAAATGCTCAAACCCTCCCAGACCCTATTTTTGCATGCAGGATGTGATTTCACATAACATAAGCAATGAATACCAATGAGTATTGGTAGCTTAAGGTAATAATGTGGGGTTTTACTGTATCTTCTGTGTGTCCTAGAACATGGCATGCCTCTTACTAGAGCCACTCATCCTAATGTGGAGATTTACATTATATTTAGCTGAAGGTATTTCAAATGTATCCAGTCTTTTTGGTGCTGGTATTGAATTAACCCTTCACATTTTACAAGAAGCATTAATTTCTGCTTGCTCTTTTCAGCTGTATTTTTTGAGACTTGGCTATGACCTCTGATTTCTAAACGTTATGAGTTGAAATTGTTTCTTTACTCTTGGATCACCTTTGTTTCTTTTCTTTCTTTCTTCTTTTTTTTTTGGACAATCTTTACACTAAACTAATCTTTATTCCCCCAAACCTCTTTTTTCCTCCTTCTTTCCTTTCTTCTCTTCTTCTTGTTTGTTTTGTTTTTGTTTTTATTTTTAGAAATGAGCTTATGCAGTCAAGATTACTCTTGAGCACTCTATGAACATTGGATGGCATGAAACTCTTTATCCTCCTCATCTACTTTTCAGGCTCTGGGATCACAGTTGTGTGTCATCATAGTTGGCTGAAATACATATCTAGGTGTATAAATATATGTAGACATATATATGATATATATTTATATAATGCATACATACACAGGCACAATTACATACACACACACACACACACACACACACACACACACACAAACTGATGCCTATTTATTTTCAGTTCATAGCTACCAATGTCATGGCCAGCTTTACTACTCTTTTCTCTTTGGTATTGATTTCTTGCCATGTTAATCTCTCTGCCACTAAGACTGCATCTAATACTAAGCCAGGCAGAAGGCTTTCAGATTGAGGTAAAACAAAATAAAACACCAAAAATCTTGTGTGCTCAAAGGCAAATTTGAAATATGTTAAATGTATATGTTAAATCCAGTTTTGAACTACCCCAATCTTACCTTTCATGAAGTACAGGAATAATGATTCTAAAAATGAAATCTCATTCTTACAAACCTTTGTTTAATTGCATATATTGGGTCCCATACCTCTCTTATATGATACTTTTGGTTCTTTCACAGGGTAGCATGAAACTTCTTGGCTAGAATTCAAGACATCACACAATCTACTTTCTATTTTTCTTTCCTTTCTTCAAAAATATTTTCTGAACTACATAGACACATTCATGTGCACACACGTGGCAGGGGATGGGGAGAGAAAGAGAAAGAGAGAAGGGGAAGAGAAAGAGAGAGACCACAGGACACACATATACACCATCCCTATCTACCTACACACATACACACACACACACACACACACACACTTCCCAAGTCATAGGAGAGTGTTTGATATTTCCATGACAATATATTGCCTCCTGCACCTCTGCTTACAGGCCACCTTGGACAGCTCCTACCATTACCATGGAAGTTGACTTCCTGCACAAGCCTCATTCCTAATTGGGCCTCACTAATAAGTGCCCAGGTACACATCTTCTTTTGTTCTGATTTTATTCTGTCATAATTTTTACTCAACCCCATGGCTTTATGTCACAGCAACTATCTTTTTACATCCTTGAAGCTTCTCTCATTAACCCATTGGAGGCACTCAATATCAACTCCATCATTTTCAAGGGCAGAGATCCTCAGAAAAGCATTAGGGCTTTGTTTTGCTTTGTTTTGTTTTTGCTTTTGTTTTTTGTTTTTTGTTTTTTTAAATTGTGGATCAGAGGCTCAAATCTTAGGTGACAGGATTTCTTCTGATCTTCCAATTGCTAGTGTAATGTAGTTGAGTGAGTGGTCATATTGTCATATGATAAAATTAATTTGTAATTTGTATTCTCACAATAATTTTACTCATTACATTCCAGGACCTCCTCTCCTTTTTTGGATCATCAAATTTATATTTGGTATCAGATATAGTGACACAGACTTCTATTACCTGCATTCAGGAAGCTGAGGCAGGAACATCATAAGTTCAAGACCAATCTGGACTAGAGAGTGAGGCTTTGTTTCAAACAAATAAAAACTGAAGTATTTCTATGAAGCTTTCTCTTGCAGATATTTATCTCAACTATAGTCTTTCTATTCTTTGTATGATTAATCTTGATTTTCACAAAATTAACCTGTAAGCCCTACCTGCTCATGAACTACATAACTTCCTGGAATGCAAGGAATTGTAGTTCTGGGAAATGACAAAACCTCATGGGAAAGTACAGTGACCTACAGATTTGGCCTCGTAAGTTCTTGCAACAAGTGGCTGGATACCATTCAAGCTGGGAAATTCTAGGATAATGGTCCTGACCAAAGTCCATCTCTTAGTCGATATTTAATATTTAATAAATGTTTTCTTTAAATTTGGTTCAAAATGGTTGCTGTTTGTTTGTTTTATTTTCCTAGTGAATCGCAGGATTGACAGGTACTTGTTTTTACCTGGGCACCCATATCTACTTTGCTGCTTTTGCCTGATGGCCAGTTCAGGGACTCATGACCATCTGTTTTAGTACTGTTGAGTGCTTTCTGAATCCTATCTCTTCATGTGGTTTTAGGAATTTACTCGTAAGGATAAGTGCTTTTTGGAAAATTACAGCAGACAGGCCTTTTAATTCTTAGCCTTATCTTGAGCTACTGTTCAAGTGAGTCGCTTTTCTTCAGGCTGTCTGAGTGCCTTTCACTGTTCCTCTCAGTGCTTAGCTCTTGGTACCTCTTATATTGACCTGCCCAATGCCAAACATCTCTGCTTATTGCCACAGTCCATCTTCTCATAGCATGCCATTTTGTGTTACATATAAATGCAGTTGCCAGATACCTAGAAATTACATGAGCAGCAGATAGAACATTATATCAGTTTTTGTTCATGTTTCTAGTGAGATGTAATGCCATTACTTGTTGTCATAGTATTTATCTTCTTTAATTTTATGTAGAAAATAAAATGATTGTATTATAGAGATAACATGATTTCTTGTAGAAACCGTCTCTACATTTCCTGCATGTTAGTATTTTATTCAAATGAGAAATAAGCACACAGAATTATAGCTATGCTGTTCAATAGGGCAGACCTGGAGCTGTTAGGGTTTGTTACCTGGCTAGTTTGAATTGAGATGTTCTATAATCACAGAACACCCAGATGCTTTCAAAGATCCTAAAGATGGGAATATACCTCCTTAGTAATTTTTCTATTAATAATATGCTCAAATGATAATTTCCTTCATATTTAGGGTTAAATAAAAACCAGCTCTGAAATCTCTCTTTCCATATTTCTTTTCCTTTTGTCTTTTGGCGTGACAGTAATGCACCTGAGGTGACCTTTGTGGCTCTCTCTCTTTTCATCTGGGCATTTTGGTTTAGGACGACAAGGCTTGTGGGTATTTCATAGTCATAAGTTTATGAACATGGAAAGCAAAGTGAGTGTAGAACCATAAAGCAAAAGAAGTTACAGTACAGGCAGGAAGTTTCTGCATAGATTTAAATGTTTTTTAGATTATGGACACACAGACATGCCACCTGCTTGGCAAGCTTCTCAGAAGACTTGAGAGAGTCTGCAGAGGATGAACCAACAGCAACAGTCGAAGGTTCACTATGTGGCACCTAACCCCAATGTCTCAAGAACAATATTGATTTTTTTTTCATTTCTTTTACCACAACATTTCAATATGCCTTAGATTTATTACCTTCAGGATCTGGGTTAAGATTCAGTGGTGGGCATGATAGCAAGGGTGGTTATAAGTTATGTAGATATTGTTAAATTTATGAACTCTGCAGTTTCAGGGAAGCTTTCAGTTCAGGAAATATATTAACCACATACACATCACACTTCATTTCGTGGTGAGGATTTCCAAGTTGGGTTCCCTACTGTGCCACTTAATTTATGGTCTGACCTGGTATATGCTTTGCCATACAATATTTCAATATAAGTTGTGTTAGCCATCAGAGGAGATGAGGGTGAGTTTCAGAGAGGCCAGCTGGATGGCTGATGGATCACTCTCCTACACAGGCTGGTGCACTAAGTAGCCTATGGAGCTTGTCAGCTGGATGGGTCTTTTTCTGCTCTGAGATGCTGCACATGCTGCCTAGACAAGCAGATTCAGCCATGCTGCAGCAGGCAGAGGGCAGCTCCCAGAGTTACTTACGTTGACAGCCGTAGTACCAGGAATTTCCTGGCAGACACTCATCACATTTAGGCCCTGTTGTTCCAGTCTTACACTCACAAAATCCTGAGCCATTACAACGATCATGGACTGAGCCCAAAGGGTTACAATAACACTCTGTAGAAACAAGACAACACACAGGCTGGAGACACTTCGAGTGGCTAAGAGGTTATCAACACAGGAGCGTCACTTACTTAGAAGGATTCACTTACTTAAAGGAAGATGTCCATTAATGAAATGCTTTGGCAAATGTGGCTATTTCAGGGCCATTTATTTACTTGTTCAGCCTTCCATGGCATCATCTTTATGATATGGGAGGAAAAAAGCTGAACCCTTCCAAGGAAATAAGACATCATGCTTTCACCAGTAAGAGATCATAATGGAGATTCCATTTGTTAGGTCATTTTTTAGATGGTTTAATGAATGCCATGAGAAGTGTGTATATCAAGGATAAATCAATATTCCATCAGTGTAAAATCTGTTTTAAATTATTCAAATGGGTTTATCTGCTACACTCAATATCTGGGAATGGCTGAATGTCTCAAAGTGCAATATGGATGCACTTTACTCATTTAAAGGTAGTTTTGCTTTATGATTTGGGACGATGCCTTAACTTATTTATGTATATCGGGCTTTGAGATGAGCCCTTAGTCATTGTGTTTGCTGGACATGATCACGCAGCTTTTATGTAGCTTAGGTGAACAACTATGAAAGAAAAATAAATCTCACGCTCCCAATCTGAATGAAGGTAAACTTTGAGATGTATGTTTGTCTCTGAACTTTCTTGTCTGGCCAAGGGAAGAGTTTGGCATAATAAAAAGCCAAGGAAATGTTTCCTTGATCCCCATACACTCTTAGGGTATTTTAATGTCCGAAGCTCTAGAGTGTTCATAGCTGAAGGGGGAAGTGGGGAACCTGTTTTGTACCCCAGGTGGAGGGACACAGGTGGTTTGTAGCAAGGGATTTCTGAGCTGGTGTTTTTTTTTTTTTCATCGCTGCCATGCGGTGTGACATGCTGTGTGATCTTGGGCAGGTTACTATGACTTTCTGTTTCTCAATCTTCTTTGTTTTAAGATGGAACCACTGCGAGGATCTCTCAGTAAAGGTTTGCATAAAATCATGTAGCTAATGGCCCTGGGGAGTTCAGCTTAATTATAACTGTATTGTGTCATTAGCACAGGATTTGGAAATATTGTGAATAGACCTGGAGGTTTTGCTCAAATTTTATCATTGAGACAAATGAAAATTTCTTCAAACGACGTGGAGGACCTTTGAATTATGATTTATGTTGTGTTAAGTCAGTATTAGAGCTCAGCATCCTCATGAAACAGTTATAAAACTAACAATGGTGTGTTTGTGTGTGTGTGTGTGTGTGTGTAGCTAAAATTCCAAAACATTTCTACGTTTCCCTGGCAGCATTTTCTATTCTCATGTTTGTCTGTGCATGGAAAGGAATAACTAAAAATCATCATTTTGTTGTGTTTTTAATGTTTGTTAATACATTTGTATTCACTGAGTTGTGCCTAGGTCCCCCTGGAATGGGTCTCACTTTATAAAGTGGGCATGTTGATAAAGAGTTGTTGGTGTTTTGAAAGCCAATTGCAGTTACACCTGGGCAGCATGAACCCACAGGCTGTTCCAAGTAGACCACAGTGATCAAAGAGATAGATTTTTTAAAAAATTAAAAAAATATACTGCTCAATATCTAATCTATAGTAATCCCCAGTCTTTGTTGTAAGAAAAATAGACTGTAATCTTAGTTATAAAAATAAATAGGCAAGAGACATAATGTTTCCGTTTTTTAACCTTATATACAAATAATACAGTTTTTTGATCTATCACTTATGAAGTTCTATTCAATGATACATGGAAGAGTAGGCTTGACCATGAGGATAATAGTTTATTACATGAAATTATTAAAAAATACATGGCTGTTAGATAGCAAACCAGCATAAAATACTTATCACACCTCAATTAAAACATTACACTACAATTTATTTGTGGGCATTAAAATCGTCTTGAGTTTCTTTGGTTCTGTGCAAGGAACCTCCATTACCTGATGGTGGGTTTCAAGGAGAATTAAAAATAATGCATCATAACTTTCAGATATGTTTAGTAGCAACTGCTGAGCCCTGTGTTTCTCTCTGATGCAAAGCTCATTAGGGGAATTATTAACTGTGATTACTCAAGGTCAGAAACCATGCATCCTCTAGTTTCTTGCATAATGCTCAGGTTTGTAGGAGGCAAAAGCATAAAAGAATGCCATTTTCTTTTTTCTTTTTTTTTTCTTTTTTTTGGTTTTTTTTTTAGATTTGGTTTTTTTGAGACAGGGTTTCTCTGTGTAGCCCTGGCTGTCCTGGAACTCACTCTGTAGACCTCAAACTCAGAAACCTGCTTGTCTTTGCCTCTCAGAGTGCTGGGATTATAGGCGTGCGCCACCACCACCCAGCAAGGATGCCATTTTCATGTAACTGTTGCATCATCATGGGGAAATGGCATGTATGTCAGAAGACATGCCTGTATGTCTTCTTGGAATATGTATGAAAATTCAATACATTCACCAGTAGTCACAAAGCAGCAATCACGCTGGCAATATAAACTATCCAGTTGCATTATATATTTGCTATAATATAAAGTGACTTCAAAACATCCAGATAGATCAGAGATGTGAGCTAGTCCATCAAAGCTGGATGGTAAATTTAAGTGACAATTATTAAAAAATTGCAAGGCATCTTTTGAATAAGTTTTTTTTTAATTTAGTGATGATGTAGATTGAGTTCAAAGTGATTGAGATTAGTGCCCAACGCTATGAGAATGAGCTCAGCAAATAGCCACTCAATTCCTTCAGTTCTTGCTGTGGTAGGGATTTAAAACTAAATATTCAATCCTTCCCTGTAGGGTCTTTTTGCTTTGCTTTATTTAAAGTATTTAAATGTGAAATACTTTAATTTCATATATATATATGTGAATATACATATGTGTATGTCTATGTCTATTTATGTCTGTGTATATGTATAGTGGGTTAGAGTTTGTTCTAGTGGTTCTATTCATTTAATCTTTTCTGTTCTTTCTGTATTTATAGCAGGGTATTTATATATTTTCACAAGTGGCATATAGCAGAATACATTCTACATTCAAAATTAAGACAGCAGTGCTGTCTGTTTTCTGTTTCTGCTTTCTGGTTCTATTATATCCTCAAGTCTTCATAATCTAAGTGTTATGAAGGTAATTGGGCTTCTTTTCATAAGATGGAAGTAGTATGGCTACTGTCCTGCAAAAGGATACTTGAGGTAAAGTCTAGGCATCTTTAACTTTGCTAGCTGTGCTAGAGTTGTTAGGAGTGGTTAGTGTGCAGTCTGTGGAGTCAGGGTGTTATTTGCTAAGAGTACACAAGTTGGGTCAATCTGTCTTTATTTCCCCCCAAATACCAAAGAGGAAAAATTCATTATTACAATACTTACCCTACTGTTTTGTTAGTGAGAATTAGTTGTTTTGTTTTGTTTTTTAATTGCAGATCAGTACATACTTTACCAGTGTTTCCTGTCCACTTGCTTACAAAAATGACCAGGAAGTTTAAATGACTTACCTAAGGCACATAGCTAGGGAATAGCAAATTGGGCCTTGAACCCAGCTCTCCAGCATCTAACTCCAGTACTCTCTCCACTAATTCACAAATAATAAATAAGGAAGCGTTTTGAAAGAAACAGAAAATATTGTAGACATAAATGGTATTGTGCATACTTGGTCCAAATAAAATCAAAATAACCATAGAACTATTCAATGATAGTAGGCAAGAATGTCTGTGATTGTCACACTGAAGGCAGAAAGTGGGGATCCAAGACTCACAGTTGAAATGAAAAACTGCCTCTTATTTTTGATAAAAAAGATCACTTCTCATTTTACATCTACTATGCTCTAATTTTCCAACTTATCAACCCTACTGAACTTTGTTTCTGGAAAACTGCCTGTATAATTACTGGTATGGTAACAGGCATCACACTTCAAATATATACACTTTTACAAGTAAATTATACAATGAAATTCCATTTATTGTTTCTCTATCAGGCTCTCTCATCACTGTTATGAGATAGGGGCTCATGCAAGGCAGGCTTCTCTCCATCCACTATGCATACAAAGCCTGCCTCAAATTGCGGATTCTTTTCATTCATCCACCGCTTGCACTGATAACAAGTATGCCCCAGCATGACTGGCTCCAGACTTCCTTCCTTAGAGTCAGGCTGTTCATATAGAAAGTAGAAGAAACTTTTCCAAAAGGGAAGGAGCACCTGATCCTTCTCAGCTGGGATTAATCAGTCATGGGGAGGGGCGAGGCTTCTTGGATTTCTCTTCCCACAATCCTATTTTCTATGGCTCATATACCTTATGATCTAACAGAATTTATAACCTGGAGAAGTTTTGAGAAATTACTCTTCCTCTGGGAACAATAGGAAAATCCAATAAATGGAATTTCATTGCTGCAGAGAGAAAAGGTAGGCAAACTTTACTAGTAGCTTTCATTCTTAATAGCAACATTTTTAATATACCAATATTTGTAGATCATCATCAATTATACCTGACTCCCTACCACAAAGTATTTTACCTAATATAGTTAATTATCATCTTAAAGGTTGAATGTACAATTTGAGGTGAATAAAATCAGATAAAAAATTTATCAGATTTTAAGATTTCATGCAAAAAATAAAAAGGCAAAAAGGAGAGAGAGAGAGAGAGAGAGAGAGAGAGAGAGAGAGAGAGAGAGAGAGCAGAGAAAAAATTCGAATATTCTTCATTTCCTAGATATGATTTCTCATGACACCATCTTTAACATAAGCATATAAGGATCCAAGTTCCGCCCACCAACCACAAACCAAGAATGGCTTTATCAAAATGCAAGCGCATTTTCAGTCTACCAAGGATATTTACTCCATTGAGGATATTCATGCTGGCTCAGCTGTCGTGCAGATCACCAGCTTCTTCACCCTAACCAGCTCCCCATAGCTCCAAAGGCACAGAACAAAAGCTGAAATCATAATGGAACTGACCTATGCACACATTCTCATCGTCCAGCTGTGCAGAAGCATTTCTGAAGTAGCCCAGCCTGCATAACTCACAGTGCTGCCCTCTAGTGTTGTGTTTACAGCTCACGCAAATGACTGTGTTTAGCAGATCGATATAACTGCACCGATTGGAGTGGCCGAAGCATTCACAGTCTTGCAAGGAAGAACAGAAATGTATACGGAATGTATACAGCAGCAGAGAAATTGCACGCTACATGCTTGGGTGACATGGGGGATGGAGAAAAGATGGCGGCATGGCATTACATATATGGGAACCAACATAACACATGGTGACAACAGGTGGCTGTTTCAAGCAGGATAGAAAGGTTGGACAAACACTACCGAAGATTGTTAATTCTTGGCAGACAAGATGAACAGAAGCATTTGCAGGTGCACACCTTTTAAAAATTTGGGAAGGCTCGGTTTAAACGGATGCAAAAGTCTAATTTTGCACATGAAAAACTTCACTGACTTTGCATCGTTTCTCCCATTTCCCCCCCATCTTTGCAGCTCTAAAAAGAGGAAGGGACGCATATGAGCAGCAGCAGGTGTGTGGATCTGCTGATTCCCGTGGCTCTTTGGTTTTTCTTTTAGCTTATGATGTTGGTAGAGTTCTATAGACATCATGGCAAGTTCATAAGGATTAAGACAATAACACAGGTTTTGATTTTGTCTCTTTTAAGTCAAATATACATGATCATGTGTTAGAGAAAACACAAGATATAGGGTGATTGATCCTATGGAAAAACACTTAAAATGTTCCTCTCCTAAGTTTCTTACTGTGTGTGGTACTAAAGGTTCAGTGACCTACTGTACCCCAAATTCCTTTTTCCCTTTTCTCTTTACAATCCAGAGAACCCAGGAGGCTGTATGAGTGGTGGGACAGGAAGAGGATGGAGCCGGGAGAGGTTGGACAGTCATTAGCTTTTCTCTCTTGCATCTCACCCAACACAAGAAAGTGTTTTAATATAATTCAACCTTCAAAAGGAAATGGTAAAAAACTGACTTTATTGGAATGACTTTAACTAACTATTTAATAACTCAAAAATTCAGAGGGACAGTTTGGTGGGAATTAAAATATGGGGATTTGCCTAGCTGACATTTGTAAGAAAAATGAACTATGATTCTGCAAACTGTATTTGTTTACAAATACTCATCTCATTAATGTTTTATATTACCCAGCAACAAAGCCAAACAAAGTAACTATCTGAACTCATTTATTCATCCTTTCTTCCATTCAGTATTTTATTGGAACAGAACTATTATAGGTGTTAATTTACCCCCCTTTTTTTAGCTTACACTCATCTTTTTTAAGAAATGTAACATCTTCGTATGAGAGCAAAACTATGTATATAAATAAAGAGAATAAGGAGAGCTGATATATACATACATATATACATACACATATGAATATGCCATATATATGTTATATTTACTATGTCTCAACTTATTGGAACAGTGTGGATTCATTAATCAGAGATCTGGTTACTGCCAAAGTCAAGATCCTGATGTTTGGCAAGAAGGGGAGGACATGGAAGATGAGGATAAGTAGAAGGGAGGCAGGACAGTGTCAGCAACTTGTTGGATCTAGTTGCTTGAAAGAGAAGCAAGAACAAGGCAGGAATCTGAAAGCCACAAGATCTTTTCTGGAGATTAGTCATACAGATGTGTAGAGAGAAGGGCTGTAGATAAAAACAGGAAGGACCAGGTGGAAGAGAAGGATTGAGAGAGAGAGGCTGTGGAACTTCAGTGTGAGAGTGAAAGGACTAAAATAAAATGAAGATGTGTCACATCAATTACAATACTACCAACAGCAGTCAAATTACAGATCTTGAAGTGAGTTACTTTGGAAAACAAGTAACCCAAGCCACAATACCTTCATTTCTGTGATGGCACTAACTATTCCTGGGTCCTGTTTGAAAATCAAATTATTAATTTGATAGGAGAACTGATAATAGTTATTTTAAAAATCACAATCTACTATACTTATACTATTGTAAATGTATTTCTAAAGATAAGTGGACATATGGGGAGGGGGGATCCGGGAAAGGGGGAATCTTTTGGAATGTAAACAAAGAATATAGAAAATAAAAATATTTAAAAAAAAGAAAAAAAAGATAAGTGGATATGAAAAATCAAAGATGTTCTAGGAAGTTGGCTGATGACAACTGGATTTTTTTAAAAGACTTTTTCTAGAATGTTTCTGAGATCTTGGGAAAGCTGTCTTCTCTGGCAATAATATATTTGAGACTATAAAATTAAAAAAGTATTTGAAACTCATTTGGAAGGCTTTAGAGGAATATATAGATAAAATATATATCAATTATAACTATATATCCATGTATTAATTTATAGAGAATTTGGGTGTGGTTAATTTTGGTATAATGTTTTAATGTATTTGGAAGTGCTTTTATAATAAAGTTTATAAAAATTATACAAAGCAATAATTCATAAATGATTATTACACTGTCCAATTAGTTTCAGGCTATTAATTTACCATCCTTTACCATCTAGTTTTCTGTTCAAGCATAGAGAGACCCATGCATGATCCTCCCTGATATGATCCAGTTTGAGTTGTACTGCACATCAAAAGTCGTAAGGTATGAGACTAACTATCGGCCTACCACATTTTTCCTTTCTGCCTAGAATCTACGGAACCTTCTCAGAACCTCACTTCCTTCTGTATTCTCCACTACCCTCTAACTTCCACTCAGTCTTCTGGGGAAAACTGTTCATGACTAAACTCAATTCTCTACCTCACGTGCTAAAATGTTAGCAGCCACACATGGACGGGAATATATTTTTCAACTACTTTGAAACAAGTCTCACTTGAAGTGTGTGCTCATTAACTACAGTTGCGTTCTCTGGGTTACCTGTGAGTCCTTCCCTAAAGAGTCACAGTATAACCCTAGATGTTGGATTTCCTCCCTCCATATTAATTGCTATTGACGTTATACATTTTCATTCTGTATTCACACTTTACATGTCTCAGAGTGTAGTCCTTGGGCTTTTATGCTTTTTAGATGCCCCCTAGATAGTTTAGATGCCCCCTAGATAGTTTAGATGCCCCCTAGATAGTTTAAAAATGATGTAAATGTAGACTTTAAGAACATCTCTATGTAGAACACTCCAAAATACTATTTTCCAACCTGAACCAGCACCCTACTTGGTGAGACTCCGTTCTTGCATGCCTTACACTCGGCACCCTTCGCACTGTCTCCGATCATATATTTAAATGACATCTTAACGTCAAAGTGTTTGAAACTGACATGCTGGGGTCCCTCCCTAACCCTGCTGCTCAACCAGTGGCCGCATCTTCAGAAATACCAAGTCCACCTGTCCCAGTGCTTATGGTGCAATGCCAGGGTTATCCTTGGTATCCCTTCTTTTCTCTGCCTACAATCAACCAATGAATCAATCCATCCGGCTGTGCTTTTATATCTGTGGCAAAGGCAGTTTCTCACCATCTCCAGCATCTCATCCTTACCCACAAATAACATCACCCTTCACTGACATTACGGTCATCATCTCTAAGCTGCATTTCCCGGGAGTGAGAATGACCCAATAGAAACTCTGGTTAGGCCAGGATGCCTCACACCTCACCAGCCTAATAGCATCCCATCTCATTCACATTTAGAAAGTTCACTGCTTCTGACTTTAGTTTACGATACCCTTGGATTCTTCCTGACTTTTTCCACTCTTCGCTTGTTTCAGGACCGCTCCTTACTGCTCTTCAAACACACCAAGCACATTTCCACAACTATATTGTCCCTTAGATAGGTTGGATGTATTCCTCTCCTGTTATCTCCTCAAAAACTGCTAAGTACTTCCCTTTTCCAGAACTTTGTGAGACAAGTCCAGGCCAAAGAAAATTCTCTTAGTACTTCATCTGAAATAATAACACTGCCACTTAAACACACTAATCTTCCAATATTTGAATTCATTGTAATGTTTTATTAGCATATATAATATCTGAAAATTGCATTTTAAAAAGGTCTTGCTATCTATTCAGTATAAATACATCCATATAGACTATATCTGCTTTGCTTGAAACTATAACCACAGAACTTAAAGCATTTCCTGACACATGCTAATCACTAAGAAATTCTATAAATGAATGAATAATGACCCTAAAGTACTCTCCCACAGGAGACAGGGGAAAACACAGAGGAAAGAGAGATATAAATTTATTCTTCTACCACTCAAATCCCAAGAGAGTCCAACTATGTCCAATACATTATACAGTTTAGAAAAACAGCACTGCACAATAAGATATAACCGAGTTAGTGATTATATTAGCTGAGGGAATGCATCTGTGTACAAACCAGTTTAGGAAGAAAAAAAAAGTAGCTTTCTGCACATTGCTGTATCTTTATATTTTTAAATTTCAAGTCACATTGTAATATATAACATAACAGGCATGTGGTACTGCATCAGTCAAGAGAGATGAAGTCTCTAAAGCACACATTCACGTATACATGGTGTGACAGAGCGAGCTCAGGCAACAAATTTATCAAGATTCTCATGTACCAGGCACCTTATGTGAGGAGGTAAAGTGAAAGAGGTCCAGTCATGCACAAGTGTGAATGACACGTAGAGTCAGATACTTTGCTGGGTTGGGCTGTCCTGTGCACTGAAGGAAATGCACAAGTGTCATCAGCCTTAGAAACAGTAGAAAACCCCAATATGCAATAATCCGATATGCTTTCAGATGATTTCAGCCATGGACTAGTGTTCTACTCCGAAGACATTTACTTATATAACTATGCCTAGATCTATAATATACCTAATATATATGTATATATATATTCTGTCATGTGAGGTACTTATGATAATGAGGTACTTATTAGTGACCAGTTCAGACAAAGGCAAGCTAGAGGCTTTAAAGAGGGAAAGAGCTCATAGTTGGCTCTTTATTTGATTCATTAATTGGCTTTCCATGGCAACCAAGGCCCACGGCCCTCTCAGGTTTTTCATAAGATTTCTTCTGACTGAAACTGGCTGTGGAAGACCTTAGCAGATGGGAATCACAGGAGAGCCAAAGGTTGGAGACAAACAGAACTGAAGAAAAATAATATCAGGAAAAAGAGAACATTTCTTTTCCATTCTATGACTTTTTTTCTTATTTCACTCCTTTTGTTTGATATTATATTATTACATCACCCATGTGATTATAGTAATGACAACAACAAACATTCTAGTTGTCACAAATCATTTTCTCAAACAGAGAAAGCCTACTCAAATCCAAAGCTGTTGAAAATTCATTTCATTCATTTACACAGAAGGGTTTGGAAAAGCCACTTTAGAAAGGAGACAAAATAATAAAAATTGTGAGAATTCCTTTTCCTTCATTGAATTAACAGTCTGATGCTTCCCCTGAGAAGTTTTCCCATGGCAGAGATGAAGAATCTGTAGAATTTTCTCTCATTTTTTTCTTCACTCTACCCTGTTCTGCATCCTTCTGCAGGTTCTGAGCATCTTCTGTACATTTTAAATAAGTCTCCTCTATTAGCTGGCTTCTACCTGCTTCTGAAATGTGTCTGCAACTAATTAGTGCTCTGACTGAAGAAACTAGAAGTCACAGGGTTGGATTCATGACAAGAGGCCTTTGGTATATTGGGCATATGAGCGAATAAAAGGGCATCAGTTCTCTGATCTCTGTT
The DNA here is from genome assembly GCF_947179515.1 of Apodemus sylvaticus. Classification (NCBI taxonomy): domain Eukaryota; kingdom Metazoa; phylum Chordata; class Mammalia; order Rodentia; family Muridae; genus Apodemus; species Apodemus sylvaticus. The sequence continues at coordinate 53,649,947 of NC_067475.1, read as the reverse complement.
CTCCCCATCTCTTTTGTTCAGGTCAACATCATTGCTTATTATGGATGGGGAAGCTTGTTACCATAGTTATCATGACTGCTGTGGTATAGATCATGAGTCCAGATCAACTTCTAACCCTTGGAACCTACTGCAGGTTTATTTGTATTTATTCTCTCAAATTCCCAGCCCAGATGAAATTGCCTCCAAAGGGCATTCTCAATATTCCTTGATTCAAAATACACCATAATGCATCAGGACATAGTTTAAATGTGATAATTTTCCCCTTTCCCATCTTGTCACCAACTTTCTCCTTTACTCTATATGCTTCAAATATAAATTCAGCTTGGGCTGCAATCTCGAAAACAGCTAAATTTATTAAGCAAGAAGAAAGCTCTTCTGGTATTTCTCCATGAAAATCAAACCAAGTTCAGATTTTATCAAGAGGTGTTTCATGGAAAATAAAATAAGAAACAAGGAGGAAGACATATGCCCAACAGTGGAGAGTGGAAAACAAGACACACCTGCTACAGAGGACATTTAAGGAAAATTGGTGAAGAAATAAAAACAGGGTCTTCATGTTTCCTGAAAAATCTTCATTCTGTGAATGACAGATGCTGGCTGGAGTAGACCAATCTTGAGTCACAGATGAGCGGCTGCCCATTTTAATTTAAAGGCAGTGACCAGACTATTACTTTAGAATGTGGCTTAATCCAGAACTTAATCCAGTACTTAATCCAGAACTCTTCATGAATATTTCCCACATTTGTTCAAAACCATGTTTGGAATCACAAACTCTAATATATTTCCTTAGTCACACGGTGAAATGGGAACCATATTGGGAGCCTGCCTTTTGGGCATCACTAAAAACATCCTTGAGACCCACTGCCAGTGCATTTTCTTATTTTCAATAAAAGGAGAATGTGTGTTAGAGCTCTCAAACCATGGTCTATCCAAGAACCTTAACTGTCATAATTCCTTCCCAAACATTAGTTTTTTCAGAAAACAAATCTTGAGGCATCTTTAATTGGAGGTGAGCTTGTGAGTGAAGCCACTTTTTATATATGTAACATTCTCAGTACTTGTTGATGCATTAGCTGGGTATCAGTCAACATGCCTCACTGAGAAGCTGATGGGTACACTTCACAGATATTCCAGATTCATACAGTGCAATGTCTCACAACACATAACACCATGGGATCACTGTATGAATCCAAGAATTCCTACCTCGCTTGTGGTTTGCAACTTGAACAGAAGAAACTGTTGACAAAGCTAATTTGGGAGCAACTGCATAGGTTTAAAAAAATGAACAGCAAATTAGAGACAACAGTGAAACGTTCAAACTATAATTAATATCTTATTACCAACCCACTCTGTGGAGCCCTAGATGAAGAGACTGTTCTTATTTATTTTTTTTCCAGAAATCTGTTGCAATTACAAAGGAAGGTTCCTATTTGGTTGGAAATGTTTCAACACTGTCATTAGTAATAAAGCTTTTGTTTTTAGAGGTTTGAAGAAATAACATTTATATCAGGAGTCTCGTGAACAAAGCTTATCTTCATGACAGTATGGGTGCTCGGATCCCTGGTCATTCTGCTTCCCAAGTAACTGTTGGAATGTTGAGGTAATAAACAATATCAGTGCCTCAGTTTACCATGTCCCCCCTTCTGTGTTACCACAAATGTGTCTATGTATGAGCCAGCTTAGACCATTTGTTGTTGTTGCCGAACCTACCAGAAATCCCCGAACACAATCGTATGGTCAACCATTCAGCAGTATTTGACCTCAGCGTCAACGTGTTTCTTGTCTCAGTGTGTATTGCCTCAGTGGTGCTGTCCTTTGTTAATGACAGGATTGTCTTTCTGAACTAGTCTGCTGTTTCTTTTCCACTGATTCGTGATGAGTTTCTTGTGCAAATCCGCAAAACAGAATAAGGTCTGGGGCTCTTTGCTGATGTTGGCAAATGATAAATTATGGTTTCACAGAACTGGCCTCTGCTAGACAGTTTACCTGGCACTAGTGTTGCGAGTTTAAGCACTTAATCCAGCTGTGTTACATTTTTAAGTAGCTTAATTTGAGCTCCTTAACCACATCCTAAAGAAATTGTACAATTGGCCTTCTCTAATGCCATTTCTGAAAGCTTCTGTCCCATGACACCAAAAATCAGCAAAATAATCAAATGGATCCATTTCATGATTTGAACAAAGCATAATCTTATTCAGCTCAAAACTCACTGTGGAGAAGTATTAAGCCTGAGGTCTTTTCTTGTATGTTTGTCGTAGCACTGAGTTCACTGGGAAATACTGTGTGCCATTCAAAGATGCTCTCAGTGAACTTGTCAAGGAATAAAACCTTAAATCTCGCCCCTCCATTCCTCGGGGAATTGTATTAGCAGGAATAAGTTTGAACTGTATTTCTTCTTCCATGTATGTGCTCAGAAACTTGGAAAAATTCATTTAGAGCAAATGATTAAGGTAATTCTATTTGCTAGTAATGTATGTATCTAGGACAGTCTCGATTTCATCACTCCGATAGTGGACTGAAAATGCAGCCCTTCCAATTTGACTCCTCAACAAATTGCTAATGTATTTTGTTTTGCTTAGTAGCTATTTCCTGGTTCCTCCTTTTGCTCATTTCCTCCTCCATCTGTATTCATTAGAGTTCAAAAGGAATATCCTGTCTATAACTAAGGAAGGCAGAAGTTAGTGATGAATGTTTTATTTTTGGAGAAAGAAGGCAAAAGAACACTGCTTTCTATTGAGATAAGCTCCTATTTATTTACAAACACATGTACCTATAGGCAAGGTGTCAGTGTGAATCTAACATTACCTTGCAGCTTTAGAAGTTTATGATCCATTTTAATAATTCTATTTCTTTCTATGTAATCCTACTGTCAGTTTCCACTCCTCTTTCCTTCTGCTTCTAGTTCCTTCCTTCCTTCCTCCCTTCCTTTCTTCCTTCCTTCCTTCCTTCCTTCCTTCCTTCCTTCCTTCCTTCCTTCCTTCCTTCCTTCCCTCCTTCCTTCCTTCCTTCCTTCCTTCCTTCAGACAACAGATGCCATAAATTAATTATTGTTCTGGGAACAGACCAGGTATTTTTATCTAAGGTGGTAAACATGAATGTTCCTTGGAAAATGGTATGGAGGGATAATCCCAACAAGAGAATTTTTTTAGAATGTGTATACATGCATCAACATAGATATGAGGAGAAAGGAAAGAGAGGCAAAGGCAGAAGCAGAGAGGGAAAGGAGGGAGGGCAGGGAGAGAGAGAGAGAGAGAGAGAGAGAGAGAGAGAGAGAGAGAGACAGAGAGAGAGACAGAGACAGAGAGACAGAGACAGAGAGACAGAGAGAGAGAGACAGAGAGAGAGAGAGAGAGAGAGGAAGAGGGAGGAAGGGAGGGAGAGAGAGGGAGAGAGGGAGGGAGAGAGAGAGAGAGAGAGAGAGAGACAGAGAGAGAGTTTTGCAAGTCAATAGGGAGCGATAGTAAACAGACACTCTGGGAGATTCATCTTGATCCTCAGAGATGCAGACTGCCAGTGAGTTTACTTAAGAGCCAAAGGGAAGGAAGGAGTTTGCAATGTCCCTAGGTTTTTAAGATTTATATCCATGTCATGTTGACAACTAAACTCTAGGTTTTTCTTGGGACTCCATAAAAGTAAAATTGTTCGAGACTTATAAATCCTGTTCCATCTGATTTTCCCCTGAGTCTTTTCTTAACTCCGGTATTTCTGGGACTATATTCATATTAGAAAAAATAAAGATTCAAGTTATGATTCATTCAAAGACAAAGCATCCATGGTAAAGTTCTAGTTCGGGTTAAGATGGTATATAGGATTTTCCCCCCAAACATGGGATTTTTATATCAGTAGGAATTTTAGATGCTCCTACCTTGTTTTGGGTTAGAAACCTCAAGGGAAGAAATATTCGGCCATATCCTATTAAACTTTGGAGGAGCTGCATGCGTCAGGAGAAATCAGGGAGTGTTATTTTCAGCTAGGATGTCATTTGGTCTAAACAACAACAACAAAAATATATATATGGACAAAGACATGAACCACATACCTTGTTCTTTTTAACTTGGTTGTGATGCACTTAAACAAAACATGATTTCCACACTGAACAAGAGCAAGCAACTGGTGACTCCCAGAACATTGAATGGACATTATTTGTATAGCAACTTCTTTAACGAAGCTTTGCCTTTACTTTGGAAATAAGTAGAGTGCTCTTACACAAATAACCAAATAGAAACTTCAACAATCCAAAAGCTGGTGCCTGAGGCTTGAAGATAACACTAAAGAAATAATTTCTCACTTGAAGTTTTTATTCTACTCAATTTATATTTACAGATATGAACTGGTTGCATTAGTCTTTCATGAGAATCCTCTATGGTATGTTTTAAGTGTGAGCTATTATCTCTGACAGGAAGTGGATCTATTTCCTATTTTTATGCATGCAATTTTTTCAGAGAAGGAAAGAGGGATTATTGGTGATTCTTGCTAAGGAGTAGCCCAAAGGTCTTCCAATCTCATCTCTGGCCTTGTATGTATGTATGTATATATTTTCTTGACTGTTTTGCCTCAAAATGAATTTCTAAAGTTACTTGATGTAAACCAGAAGTAATCAAATTTTATTTAATGCTATTAATTCTGTTTTAAGTCCATCAGCTACAAACCCCAAAATACTACAGAAGACAAGAAGCCCTTCATGTTTAAGACCTGATGTTCTGAATCTGGTAGTTTTATTAAATTGATTAAATTTAATTAATCAAAGACCATAGCTAGTAAAGCAACTATTTCATTATTTGAATCTCATTCATTAAAACAGCTCAGAAACACCCATCTTGTGTGCCATTCTTTGTGATCACTCAGTCCTTAGTGCAGTTGGGACTCTCTCCTGCCTAGGTGCATTACTGTAGGCACCTCTGACTCTCATTGGCAATGTGGACGGGCCTGAGTTTTAATATTGCTAGTTAAAATTTCATAGGTCGACTTTTTGTCACGCTGATTAGATTGAATTTCTTCAAAGACCAACAAAACCTTTGAGGGACCTTCAGTAAGTATCTGATAATTGAGAAATTGATACTAAATGGCTGAGGGACTGTAAACAGGTGTTATCAGATTGTTTCCTCCATCCTTAGATTATAGCCAATACAGTTCTTGGAAGACATGGAACTCTCATATTACTCTGAATGACTTGTTTGGAAAGCTAATCTCACTAATCCATAGGTGCTACCACCCAGCTCTCCTCTGCTTTCATACATGGAGATGCAGAAGCAAAGAAAAACATTAATATTTCTATATCTATTAAAATTAAATTAGTTGAAAAAGTCATGTTTTTCTGCATATGGATCTGGGCATTGTCAAATAAACAAATACTTGACTACATACAGGCCAGATACATGGGTGGTTCATAGGATGCTCATTCTCCTCACACCATTTTGACAATGTCTAGGTAATCAATTGGTGGACTAAATCTAATCGGTTTCTGATGATCAGCTTTGGGAAGCTGCACATTTACACTTTGAGAGAATCATGCCAAAATTTTTTTACTTTAAATATTTTAATTAATTATCTTGATTCTAATTACTTGTATTGTTAGTACCAAATTAAGATAGTATTAGCTTAGTGAGAGACAAGTAAATGTCGTAAGTTGGGGTAGGGTTCATAATTGTAATGTTAAGTGTTTAATGACTTTGTTTTGATGAAACAAACACAACTTTCTTATTCATTATTCTGTTAATAAACTTAATTAAGAATTTTAAACAACTTTCTGAGCACCTGGGAGGTGAAGACAGGGAAATTCTCACAAGTTAAATCCCAGCCTGGTCTGCATAATCAGTTCCAGGCCAGACACAGGCTGTGAAGTGGAAGTCTTTCTTAAAGAATGAAAGAAATTTAATCTATTTTATAATAGTTTATAAATGAATTTTAAATTAACTTCATGAATGAAACTTTATTCCCTATTCCAATATGTTAAATGTCTACTGATGATATTTTAGGGTAGTTCTTTTTCTAGTTTTTAGGGGATTTTCTCCCCTGGGAATTTGGGGTAGTAGTTTATTGACCTGTTTTGAACTTTAAGAGTGTAGACTATTTAGCTGTCCTGTGTGAGATTCTCTAGGTAGACAGTAGTCATTATGTGTCCCCACACAGAGTATCTCTCTCCATTTTGTGTCACTAAGTTAGTTTCTTGGGCAAAGGAACCCCTTGCTTTTGCTTGAGAATAGAATTAGATTTTTCTTTCCTGGAAGTTTTTGTTATGTAGGGTTGTTGCTAACATTCCTGAACAATGTATAATTCCTTGTCTAATTTTCCAGTGGGGCAAATATTATATGCTATGTGTTTTTTTTAGGGAGTGAAAATATCTGAGAAATGAGTATTACTATCTGTGGCTTCCAAACCCTCATATCTGGCTACTGTCTGTCCATATATGCTTAGATATTTGACCAAGCATGCGGTATTTAAAAACTTGCTATCTCACCTTAAATTTAAAAAGTAAGACCAACTTAGAAAACAATAAAAAATATTATATTATTCTCTCATTCTTTTTCTTCTCTTAAGATTCTGTCACTGAGTTAATTATCAATAAATACAAGCAGATATTTAATTCCCTGAAGTAAATTAGGTACACTGGAAAGTATATAGATAGTATAATTGAAATATGCTCTATCTTATCATATCCAAATATAATGAAGCCTCTGAGACTTCTTAGCCACTGAGCTACTTTTTTACAAGTAGATAAACAGTGGAGATAGGCAATCTTACACTACATCACAAGAACTTGTAAAGTATTGGAGAAACTGCTGCAAATTTATTGATTTCATTTTATTTCCCAATCAGCTCGGAGAATCTCTTAGTCTCAGAGTGGTGTTTCATTCCGAGGCAAATGGCCCTGAGAGTCATAACATGAGGAATCTGGTCTCAGCTGTACCACTTAGGAGCTGTTTGGCTGTTAACGTCTCCTAACTCCAGTTTCCTTATGCTTAAGACAAAGACACTGGAGAAGTGATCTTCATGATTTCTTTCAGCTGACAAGTTCTATCACAAAGGCAGTTTCCTCCTGGCTTAACAAGATCACACTGAAGTTATGGGGGGCAAAGCCTATTGGGATGGCACATTTGCCCTTTGAGTTCTCTCGGTGAGAGAAAATCCTTGTTGGTTCCATGCTTTGGTTGTGGGCCTTTTTACTACCCCAGTTACTCTTGAAACAGAGCTGAAATGGCACTGCTGGGGAGGGATCCTCACCCATGGGTGGTCAAACACTCAGGAATGGTTTTCTATGATACAGGCCCATATGTGTCTTGCCATTTCCTTAACTGGACTTCATAGACTGCCTATATACATGATAAAGAGCTCATTATATACATGCCACAAATGTGCTCTTAAAATAAGTAATATATTAATATCTGTAATATCCTCTTATTTTAAAATCAAAGTTTATTTACTAAGAGCCTAGAATTTAACTATTCAGTGGAAATTTATTTAAAATATGGTACACATAAACAGAGCTCAGACCAGAACTCACATTCTAACTTTACAAATTCTTAACTTCTCTAAGCCCAAGTGTTCTCATTGGTAAAGTAGAAAATATGATATTTATTGTTATGGAAACTGTGTGGCAGTGAGTATCCAGTAGCCATTAGGTCTTTTCTATTATGGTTACTGTGGCAACAGAGATCAAATAATATAATAAAAATATTATTTTAGAATAGTTATCAAAGTAGGGAGAAGAATGTGCTCCTTTATTTTTTTTCAGTCTTAATTTTTTCTCAAACAAGTTATTCTGAGCTGTATAAAGCTCATTAAGATATAGTTTGCTCTATGGAATACTCTTGTTTGAAACTGTATAGATAAACTCTACTGTTCATAATGAAACAAATAATCTTTCAAAATATGATAAATATTAGATTTTGACGTTTTACAATACAGGAATGGTAATTTCCAGGTTTCTGTTTGGAAACACAGTTGCTTAGCATATAATACAAATAGGTAGGTTTGCTAGATTTTTGTTTTAAAAAATCCTTGTGAAAAATTATGAGACAATCTATTTGTAACACTTTACATCCATTTTTATGAATTAGAAAAATTGAGATTCACATTATAAAGATGAGAATCTGAAAGAACATTTATTTTCTTCTTTGTGTACCAAGAACTGTTTCTGTACTGTAAATTCAAAAGAACCATCGTAGAATTACTAAAACTGACCATCTAGTCCCTACAGCATAGTAAATCAAGCTGAAAAGCAATCTTGAAGCAGAGACTTTTGATTTATATAAGCAAATTTTGAAGAGAATATCCCATTATGGGTTTGAGTTTGTGAACAGTTTAAGGACTGGGTAAACTATCTTTTCCCATCAAGGAGAAAACTTATTTTTTTTCTATACCCTTCATGACATACTATCACATTGTGGTGTTTTAAATAACCAGGAGGCAATTTCTTAATAGGAAAGTTTTAAGACAGGAGTTGTAAACTAGATATTATCTGGAATTTCACCTTTGTTTCATGTTTAAGATGAAGGTGGAAGAGTTGTTCTTCAAATATATTAATTGCACTAGTGTTAATATAATATTTTGGTTTTTAAAAACCCACCATGATAGAAGCTTGCCCGGGAAAGATGCTGGTGAAACTTCATTAATCACTTGTCTAACGGAACATGGAGTGAAAATTGAATGGAAATAACAACATGGTCTTTTTTGTATTGGTATAATCACTGTTAGTGTTCTTGGGAAATCTCGAAATATTGCTATTGCTATAGACCCTAGCAAGAGTCTATAGAAGATCCCAAAGCTCTTCAGGAGAAATCCCTGCAGAGACAATCTTGCAGTCTTCACAGATACCAGTCTACTTCTGAGAAACCCTCCACCATTAAGCTTTTAGGAGAAATGTGTTTAATGTCATAGTAGGAACTCTTTTTTTGGGATGACACAGTTAACTGTACTTTGCTGTAAGCAACTCAACGGGTAAAATGATTGGTTTATTCTCATACAGTGTGTGTAAGCATTGTTCATAATTTGCATACATCACATACTGCTTTGTGTTCTATAGTAATCAACATTTATATTCTTCCTCTCCAGTCAGTACATCGGAGAACTGTTCCATTGTAGAGGAAACACATGCTTTGATGGGATAAGGGTTCGGGGTCCTTTTTCCTCCGTGGCCATGCTTATAAACTGTGCTGACAGCACATTGAAGTGCCTGCAAAATAATGTCTATTTTTCCAAAGTCTGTGGTTCTCTGCACAGAAATGGGTCAATTCAGGAATCAAGGGGTTTCTTAACTACATAGAAGAGTCTTGGTAGGAGTCAATAAATCCAGTTTTTTTCTTTATGTACTGTCTTCTATTTCATTTAATGCTATAAAATTAGATTGACAGTCCAGCTCATCATTCACTGGTCACTCTGAGCCTAAAATTTGTAAAGAAGAATTCTGTAGAAACCTGGGGGACAAGGCCCTACAATTCAAAGCATATATATTTGTATAATTTTTCCAAAGAAGTGGAATGGTCAGTTGTTCACTTTCTCACTGATACTTCAAGAAGATGTATATTCTAAGATGACTTCAATGGATATCCCTTGGAAGGAGCTACTGCAGGGTAGGGATTCACAGTAACTTGTTTGAGAGTTTATTATAGGAACCCTGATATGTTTTCTATCTGCAGAACAACCTGTCCTACAAAGACAACTAGCAAAGTAGAGATTTTAGCTCACACTTAAAAAGTGGATTGACCTTCTAAAATTGACTAGATGAAGGTTAGAACCTAAAAAATCCAATTTGTTCAAGATGAGCAATTTTGGTCAATAAAGATTGGTTAAAACCTCTCCATTGTTTTCTTCTCTAAGTAGGAGATTCCTCCCCTCTCGCTGGAATATTTGATTTTATCTAGGATTAAAAAGGCAGCTATGTCCTAATGTTCATTCAATTTTAGAATAACAACAAAGGTTTCATGAATATGAAATGCTAGTTACACAAATATGAAATGGATCTGTGATGAGGATACTGGGTACATGATAAAATAGTCCCAAAAGGCATTGCACCTGAGATCTTAGCTTTCTTTCTGGAACATCAGCAAACAGTTCAAAATTAATGTAGCACACTATGCAATTTGCCATGTTGCTACACTAGCCTGATCATTTTTCCCTCATTATATAAAATCTAATTAGTTAAAGGGCAATTCAATGGAACTTTTATTTGGGGGGATTTAGAAGTATTAAAACAAAGGCGGGGGAATCAAACAGACACTGCAGCTCTCTGAAAAGAGTGAACATGATTATTAATAACCCTTGGGCGTGTAAATGATTAACCTTGTCATTTTCCTTCTCGCCATTCAAGTTTCTACAACAAATCAACACTGCACAGAAATATTTGGATGCTGAATGGAAAACAACTTTTACAAGGTCTCCAACTGGCATCAAATGTTCTCAAGTATGAAAACATCTCTAGGATTTCTCAACAGGCTGATGGATCCCTGCAGGTAGCATTTCCCTTGCTTAATAGTCCTGCCAATTAAATCAAATTAGGGATGAATTTTTAACTCTGTGATGAAGGCAATGCTCATTATAAAAGAAAACAGGAAAATGAGATATTTCCCTTAAGTGAATTGTTATTTCAATTTTAATAATTGGGGTGTGGGGAAAGGGGAAGGCCAAACAGGTCCATCACTGTTGTATGCTTAGTATACCATCTTGTCAGTCAGATAAAAGTTATTTAGGAAAGTAATCTGTAGTGAGGGATGCAAACCAGCCATATCCCTATTTTGCCTTTGTGGATTTCCTTTGGCATTTATTTTAAAATTCCAAGATATTTAAATGGATTTTCTTGATGTCATATGTCATTCTCTGTAGGATATAACTTTCACATCTGATTCATCTGTCATCTACCTTTGTAGGACATAGTAATCACACCCACAAAGCTACAAAACCTTAGGACAATTCTTGCCAGTCTAATTATACTCTTTGCAATATATGGTTTAACATGATTAGTCTTTGGACTGCTGGGCTGAGAATTAGAAAATGCATGTTAGAAGGTAATGATTAGATTCTCACTATAAACAAAAACACCCACAATAAAGCATCTATTAATTTGGATCATCAGCATCAACAAATGTTCACTTAGATAAAGTTGTGAATTATTATATGTACATCTCATATAAAGTGAGACCTGAGTGAATTGTCATCATATAAGATTGTATAAAAACAATAGTCATAAGACTCAACTGGCTACAGATCTATTTTGGGATTCATTAATTGCTGACAATACCACGAGTATTTTTTTTTTAGCCATGGGTCAAAGCACATTAAAATGACTAGGTTTTAGTTCAAGTGCTTTGGGGATGTTTGAGGACCCTGTTTCCTAGTAGACTGACATCAGCAGGTACAAATTACCTTAATGGGAAATTGGTTTTCTTAAATATTCTTAGTAGATGATCGGAAAGGATAGCCAGTCTGTCCATGTATTTGAATCTTAATGCTGACATTGAATATATGAAATCTATACTGAAGTCTATTAGAGCTAAATCCTCCAGCCATTGTAAAATAATGGCATATGCATGTAAACTTATGGTTACATACATCAATAGTTTACATCGATAATATACATCATTTATTTTCCAAGAAATCCACTTTGATGAGCAGACCGTCTTGGGTGTTTCATCTGTTACAGTGGGATCTTCCTAGGTAGCTGTTGGAATTGTAGTCATTGATTCCTTCTTTACAGTGAAGAGAAAAGCTCTTGGAAATGTCCAGACTGATCTAAATATCCAAGCAGCTTCCTTGTCTCTGTCTTGTACCTTGAAGCTATGTACCTGCACCCTCTGTACCTTCCAGGTCTGTCAGTGAAATCACTTACATGTGAATTCACCAGTACACACAACAGGCACCATATAAGGCTAAAAGAAGGAACTTGCTAATGCCATTAAACACACCTGGAACATACCATCGTGGTTGATGGTGTTTTAGTGACTCTCTTTACCTTAAAGGCCAGGCAACAGGCAAGCTAGTCCTTTGTGATACTGGGTGAGCCCTAAATTCTCTTTCATCTTGCTGATTAGAGAAAAACAAAAACAAAAGCAAAAAAACAAAACAACAAAACAAAAAAAATCTCAAAATACCCATTGTACTTTAAGATGCAGAGCCAGGGGCATTCAGACTATAGAATATAATTTTGAGTCATAGATTTTTTTCCACAGATATTAACGGTAAAAGTATTCTCAGTTTCTGATAATTAAGATTAGTACATTTTCCAAGGGTACAACACAGCATCCTTTCAGGTCACCACTGATTTCAAAAGGTAACTGTGCAAAACAAAATTTCAATTTCCTGATTCAATGCATAAAAGGTCAACATCTGCTGATGCTCAGAGATGGGGGATGGGGTGGAGGCGGCCAGATGAGATGCGGGGTGAGCAGATACAGTCAGAGGTCCATGCAACACACATCTGCCCCTCAGAACAGAAACACATGCCAGCCCCAAAGAACTACTTTTCCATTCATCCATTTCTGAAACTCGGGACGTGCCAGAGATCATGAGAGCCTTTCTGGTTCTCTCTAATATTGTTCAAAAACAGTTGTCAAGGCCTGAAAGGAGCATTTTGAGGTACATACATAGGCAAAAGCAAGCACTCAAACAGGAATATTAGATTGCCAGAGCTGAATGTTCTCATTGGCGTGGATGTAACCCCAATACCACATTTGTAAGATCACAAGGACAGAGCTGCACTTGTAGCCTTGTGTTAAAAATGGATGCAAATGCTGCTTCTGATTACAGAGCAGCTGATTTTCATGGTCATTCAACATATCTAATGCTTAACAGATAAGTGCCTCGGCCTGTTCACAAGTTTAAGTAAACTGGACTGATTAAGAAATTAGAAGAGCTGGCCTTGCATGTATAAGAAGTGGCAGATTTCTTTATCTAAATTATCAGAGTAATGCTTTTAGAAGGGTATTGGGTTTGGCAATGCTTCAAATGCTGTTATTTACACTGTGAACATTATCCCTGGCACAGCTTTTATGGCACAAGCCTTTGATAAGTGACCATCATGAGAAATATTCTTCTTTCCATTTATAGTCCATAACTAAGGCTCCCTCTATATTTTATTTCTAAATCAGTTACTCAGTTGTTGTGGCAAGGTTTTTTTTTTGCCATGTACATAAGGGGCATGCTGTAAAAATTGTGTAAAGTTATGCTCTGAAACAGTATTGTGCTATATGTTTGTAATGAACATTTTCAGCATGGTCAAGGCTGTAATGATTCAGACAGGAAGAGGATTTGCGGACTGAGTCTCTTGGGGTAGCTGGTGATGCTCAGAGCAGAGATGTTGGAAAGGATTATCCAGAGAATAGAATGAAGGTTTCTCTTCAATTGATTGGCTATCTACTAAGAGATTTCTTTAGGAAAATTTAGTACTATTCTTATACTTTGTATATATACCCCTTTCTTACCAAAGGGAAAACAAAGGACTCCATAATGAATGGACCACTGTAATTTAGGAGAGAGGAATGGGTGATGTGCAAGCTGATTGTATCTAATTCCTCAGGATGATTAATGTTCATAACTTCTTTCAGGCCTTCACAAAACCTGCATTTTACTGCATTAAAAGATTTCCTCCTAATATTCATGATATTTTCCTTGGATTTCAATGAACACACCCAAGGCATTCATGGAGATCCCTTCTTTGCTTCTGTCAGATACATTAGAAACCCACACTTAGTGCTACAGATAGAGTGCCATCTCTTTTGGTTACTAAATATGAATAAACAAAATAGTCTATGGAGTGTTCATCCAAGTAACTAATTCCCTGTTTTGGCAGCCTTTATGAATTCAAAGCCATCAGGAAAACTGGCATTGCACAACTACTGAAGAGGTGCATGTGTCACCATTTTATCTGTGTTCCCAGTATACTTGTGCCTGCAACTATCAGGAAACTCGAATACCCATAGATCATATTTTATTGCATCAGAAATGGATACAAGAAAAGAGTTCTGAGGAGCTGAACAAGAAAGCGAAGCTAGCCTAGATTTGGTTTGGTGATTGTTTTACTTACTACCGATACTGGAAATGCTGGGGATACCTGCAGAGAAAACACAAAACAAAACAGTAAAGAAGTGTTAGCTGTTTGCTAAGTGACATCTTTAATTTATCGTAAAATTCTTTCAAATGTGACAGTTTGTAACTAAGATTATTAGAAATTGCTACAGAAAAATTTACACAAAATATGTGTATATGTATTTATACACAAGTGCTCAAAGAATTTGCATGTATTCATAAACTCCTCAGCTCATCAGAATTGAAAAATTAAAGTCCATTTTCAATTGGTAGTGCAAGGATGCCTGGTAACATCAAACATTTTGTGCTCATTTACAACATGATTATTACAATCATGTACACATGGATTAATTCGGTGTCTCTGAGCAGATATTGAGCTAGGCTTTTGTTCTGACCATCCTACTGAATAAACCCCAGGTGTACCTGTGCAAATATAGCAGTATGTGCAGTAGGTCCCTCTCAATGCATTATGGGGTGCAAGCATTAACTGTTGAAAAATCATTTGACAGTTTGTTTGATTAATTTCACATAGTCATCTTTCTTATTCCTCTTTTACCTGTCAGATACGTGGATTAAACTCTGTAATAGAAACTTAATTGAGCAGAATAATTCAAGAATGCATTACATTGTGCATATTGATCATGGATTCACCGATAATTCAGCTTCATGTTAATTCACATTTCACAGTTTGGCCTGATGTGAAATGTAGACATGCATTTAGTCTGTATCCTCATTACAAGTCCTACCAAGCACCATAGTGCTTTGACCTAAGGCAGATTCTCAGCGGCCAGAACATCTAGGTTCAAAGGATGGCTCCTAAATTCTTACTAACTTTGGGGTCTTTGGAAGTCCCTTATGATCTCATTGCTTACTTCGTTTCCTATGTCTCTATTTGTTGTGACTACTATATAAATTGATAGGTGGAAATCATGAAGACTTGTTATTTTCTGGCAACAGTTACTCTTACTGTCTTAGTTTACTCCTAGAGCATCTCTGTGACAGATGTTGCTGTTTAAGTACTAGAGATTTACTTCTTGACATCAACTTATGGTTGCTATATTGGGACAATGAGATGGGGATGTGGCAGTCCTGTGTGAGGGCTCTGCATTGCCACTGTTTCCTAGGCAGGTGATTTTTGGCTACTTCAAGCCCCATCTACAAAGGGGCCTATCATCTCTACTTCAGTGGGTTTCTGTGACGACTGAACAAGATAACACTGAAGCATACTTAATAGGTTATGTAGCCTGTAAGTAAGAGCTTTTAATGTGTTGGTCAGACATGTTCTTCACAGGTAGGAACTGTAAGAGTTGTTAAGCTTCTATTTTAGCATGAATCTTCAAACGACTGCCTTCTGCCTAATTGAACTGATCACTGTACCTTTCTTTGAGACATCTAGCTTTGTGGCCTTTTAAATAAAGTTTATTTTTCTGTGTTCATGTGAGAAATGGGAGAATAAGAGATAAAGGATTATTATGATGTATCAAAAACACTGGAAAGATGAAAGACAGAAACTCTCCTTAGTCTGCACATGTTGAGTGCAGAGTTCAATTTTAGGTATCTTCCTCTATTCCTTTACATCCTATTTTTTAAAGATGGGGTTTCTCACTCCGCTTGAATCTAATAGTTTGGCTGGACAGGTTTGCCAATGAGCCTGTGCAATCTGTTTGTCTTGAGTGGTCCTCTGTACTAGGTTTTACAAGCATGTGCCACCGGACAAGTCTTTTGTTTGGGTACTGGGTATCTGAACTCAGATTTCTCATGGTTGTATTTGAGCAAGTACCTTACCCGCTGAGCCATGTACTCAGTCCCTAAATGCTTGTAATTTACAATACTTCATATTAATTACTGATCTCTGTCCAATCAAAACTGGCAAACTAAATTTTCATATTTCAACTCTTATGAACTGACTTTTAAGATGAATGTGATTTCTGCAAAGGACAGCTAGACTCCAAGCCCAACACTTGAGTCAACTGTCTTTACTGCAATGTGACATTGCCTTGGTACTGAATCTTTTTTCCCCCTTCATTTTTGCAAATTCCCCACTGGGTGAGGTGCGATGGCAGCATCATAATTTCAGTATCAATTGCAGAAGCTCAGAGTTTCCTCATGATTGAAAACTCTTCTCTCATACAAGGCACTGCTTGCCTATTGCAATCCATCAAAGAGAATGGAAGTTAAGATAGCAGGGAGAGACTCTTCATATGTTTTCAAACTTCCGCCGATGCAGAGGGCTATGCATAAATGCAAGGTGAACTGCTCAGGGAGTTCCAACAGGCACAATAATAAACAAGCCCGCACGGCAGCTTACTGCAGTGTTTGCCGCTGTAGAATGCTTCAGAAAGATGCAAAAGTGATTCTGTTCCTCTGGGGCCTCGAGTGCAGAAGAACCCAGTTCATTCCAAGTACATACACGGTGCCAACCATGACTATTCTCAGATTCTATTTTCCTCATGAAGATGCTATTACCTAACACTGGGTGCTTATAATTCAGGCTCTTCTTCATTCTGCATGTTGTAGTTTTTTTTTTTGAGGCACTGCCAGATGAGTCACTCTTTATTCCATGTCTGTAAAAATGGTAATTGCTCAGAAAAGATTTTTAAACTGCTCATTTGAATAAAGAGTTTTGAAATTGAATATATCCGAGCACCAAGGGATGTCCATTAATTCATTTCAAAATGTTATTTTCTCCTAATGGTTCCTACTTTAATGTCAAAAGTTCCTTGCTTTGGGATGTCTGTAGACAACTGAAGAACTTAGAAAACCCACTATAACCAATGTAGTAGATAGTATGTAAAGCTGTGAGAAATACTTTAAGAGCTCAAGAAAATGATGCAGGGTTGTCTAGAAATGGCAAGTAAGGTGTCTTCAGGCACCATAAAACTGAAGCAAAGGATCTGATGCCATTCTACAATGGCCACTATAACGGTGAATAATGGTGTGACTAAGACTGTGCTTGGGGCAATTGTCTAGGTACATGTTGTCAGTTTTCTTTTTGTTTGCTCCATGTAAACTGGTAACTTTTGCTTACAGAATAGTTTTACCTTTAAAACTGAGCCCATGAGTGTTTTCTTCCCTTCTTTATCCCTACCCCTGATGTTGGCTGGTCTCGTCATGATATCATAGCTCTTTGTATAGGCTTCCATGATAGATTTTCTTTTCGGTAATTCAGCTGCATTTCTCTGAGAGCACCTAGGGAGCAAGACCACTTCCCTTCCCCTTTCTGTGTCTCTCATATTGCCTTGGGACAAAGTATTATACAGTGAAGTTTCAACGATGTATTGATTTCAATGTATTGGTTCTGGGGATTGGATGTGTGGTTTCACACATGCTTGGTAAGTGCTTGCCACAGGGATCTATTAGCAATCCTCTTTTTACTTTATGCTTGTGATAAGGTCTCATTAAGTTGCTCATTCTACCTTACAGCCCTCTCCATACTCCAGGAGGGCCTTTATGATGCAATTCTCCTGCCTCAGCCTTCCAAATGGCTGTGATTAAAGTTCTGATAGGAAGAAATCTGAAATGTAGATTTTAGAAGTCTTAAATAAATGATAGATTCCTGTCACTACTTTGCCATCCATGAAACTCACTGGGTCAAGCCAAATTTGGTACTTAACCAGAGAATTTGTCTGACATTGAATATCTGGCCTATTTTCTTTCTAGTCTTTTGCTCATCTCTCTTTTTTTAAATTCCTGTTTGATGCATTTATTTATATTTTTTCCTAAATTACCCATGGACAAATACAGGTTTTATGGAACTTACAGGGCAGAAAATTTAAGAATTCTCTTTAAGAATAAACATATAACCTTAAAAGTAGATATGAAATTGAACTTTTTTTTTTATTTAGGAGTCCATGGAAGGACCAGAAATGTAGATTCTGTCTCTGGAATAACATAAAAGATATTTCAGAAACATATAGATGTAATACATAATAAAAATATATTAATAAAAAAGGGGGAGAAAACAACATAAGTTAATTCTCGGAATGTTGGTAAAAGTTTGAGATCTTAAAGGACTTAAGCCATCATTTATCCAGCTTTTCATTCCACAGCTGGCATAGGAAGCTGTAGGCACAGAAGCTGACCCCTTAATATGCAGTGCTAGAGCTTGTGGCTCCCAGGCCCAGTGGCTGAGCAGTGTAAACTCATCCTGGGAGAGACAAACAGAGGTGTGGGTGATCTCTAGTGAGAGTCTCTACAGTAGAGTAGATGGTTTCAGCACTGATGCTTCTAGCATTAAAATGTCACTTCACTAAAGAAATGTACACCACTAAACCAAAGAGGCATATGTCATCATGTGCAGCAAGAGAAAGGAAGGAAGGTGTTAGCAATTGCTCATCCATTTCTGTTGCCATGTATATTTTAATTTCTATTATAAGGGAATTCTGCTGAGGCTAGAGACAAGAACATAATAGAATGCTATAGCATGATATTTTCTTCATGTTTTGGCTAGCTCTTCCTCCATTGGGCCAACAGTGAAAGGGTATTTCCATACTAAACTCACAGAAGTCAACATGGCAGAGATCCAAAAAGTAAATACCTAATCTGAAGAAGCAGATTAAGGTAGTGTGTGAGCTGTAAATCTTTTGAAAATCAATGACAGACAGCTTTGCAGCTTTCTGTCAAGAAGGAGGCAATGTGATAAGGATTCAGTGTACTTTAGAATGCAAGAAAAAATGTCCACTGTTGGGATGGATGGTTTGAAAAAAGCCATCAAGTAGGTGAGTAGATAGTCTTCCAGTCAGACTGCAGCCATTGGGAACACTTAGTCCTAAAGCACCATAAATAAGAGGTCAGGAATGGTAAGAAATTATTCTGTAGACTCATTCATATTCTAGAGGAATTGCTTCAGGGTCTTTTAGTCTGTGTCACTAGTCACTGTTGTTCTAAGCAGGTGTTGTCTCCCAGAGCCTTGAAAGTGAGGAAAATGAGGTTGCCTTCACAAATGACACTACAGAACCCTCATGTAAGTTATCCAAATTGAGAGAGTCAGTGTCACCTTTCTGCCATAGAAGAGCGCTGGGAATGAAGTATACATGGCAGACATGACAGAGGTGACATTAACCTGACTTCTTGTATTAATGTATCTGACAAATGGGAGAATAAACTCATCAAAGAGGGGAAACCTAGGAAAAGGGATCTCCTGAAAAATGGTGGCATTATGGTGTCATGGCTGCCTGAGGAAGAGGCCTGGCGGCCTGGATGCCCTCTAACTCTCCCCTCCCATTTGGAGGAAGTATGTGTCTGGCAAGATGTGCATGTCAGGATGCTTCAGCCTGATGTTATTAACATGAAAGCCATTTAAATTTCCTGCTCCTGTGCTTACAAGGCAGACTTTGGAAGATTATCTGACGCCACATGCAGGTTTAATTGCAGGAAAGAGGATACACTGGTCATAAGGTTTTGAGTATTTTTAATGTCATAGCAGTTATTTTGTATTATGGATAACAACATGGCGTTTGAGCACAGTTTATCTTTCCATATAGCTATCTCCATGGGGAAACTTTGCTGATCCTGTGCTAGCTCTCAGTGCGAATACAATAATTATGGCAACTAAATTCAGTTTTCTATGGCCCCAGCACTGTTTTATGTTTGTTGGTAAATTTAATCTTTATGTCAACTCTATGAATAGTCAGATTAATTTTACAGATGGGGAAGAGGATGTACCACTTGCCCGATATCAGCCCAGTCAAATGAGAAGAAAAATGAACTTTCAACTTAGAACTGGCTTCCTAATTCTAGACCAAAACCACCATAATAGACAGCCATTCTATTTATTACAGACTGAAATCTCTTATTTAACATTCTCAAATGTAAACAGAAAATGTGAAAACGACAAGCTTTTTCCAAAGTACTCCCCAAACCCAAGCTAATGTGGTATAAAGTAATTTGGAGAGAAAGCTAGTAACTGTCTCCTTTTCTTCCCCTGGTGAGAATAATCTTGTAAAATGCTTGATTGAGTAAAGCTGTTGATATTTTACCTTGGATACTATTATAAAATAACATACATGCATTGTTTTACCTTTCAAAATTCCTGAAAGTGTTGCATTCAAAACCATAAGTCTCCCTATGAGCTTCAGGCAAGGGCTGGTACTTACACATGAACAGCTTGGGATTCTTCTTGTGTATTGGGTTTAGAAGGTTGTTGAATGCGTAGTTGGTCCTGCACTTTTCACACCATGGTGACTGAACAGGAGATCACACTTTCAGGGGCTGAGGTCAGAGGCTGGAAGTAGTCCAATAAGCCAGGTGTGCAATGGTGCCCACAGAGGCCTGTGAAAACCAGCCTGCCAGCATGCTGGTTCTAGATGGTTGCATGAGTAGTGAGTACCAAAAAGCCTGTTTTACTATTGAATTTCCTCCAAGATCTCAGATGGTCTCTCACTGTTGGAGACTGAAGGCTCTGGTGTTAGAGCTGATGGACTGTGAAGGCTACATATTCTAGAAGACCTAAGAAGATGGATGTGAAAACAATCTAGCCATGCATGCATTATAGGATTATTTAGGATTACTCAATCATGTGCCAGAATAACAGTTCTATAAACACTTAAAAGGACTAAGAATAAAATACAGCCATGCTATTAAATAGCTAATGTTTCAGATCCTGTAGATAGACAGGGCTGAGTTTAAATTGAGCTTTTTCTTTTTCTTTTTTTTTTCATGCATTAGCTGTGATATCTTAGGAAATCTTGTTCATTTGCTGAATCCATGTTCCCACATATTTCAAATGGGATAATACTAGTTCACAATGAATGGAGATATTGTGGGGAATTTAAGCCTATAATGTATATAAAGTTTTTAATGAAATTCAAAAGCCTAAGTAAGCATCAATAGCTGTTGTTTTGACAGTTTTGTTCGAAATAGTCAAGCTGTCCCATTAGGTCCAGACACACTGTAACAAAGTAAAGTGAAAGAGAAAGGGTGGACTAGCTAGTTTTGCATAGGAGAGTTTAAGTGGGCTTTATTGATGAGTTAGCATTAAGTCAGAGTCTTCAAGGCATAAGCAGAATGTCAATAAAGAGAGAAGAGAAGGAACTCTTGGAGAAAGCAATGAACTTCCTGTGATGTTGTGATCTGTACAGACAGCTGATAAAGTTGGTCTGTACTCACTAAAAAGTCCGGAACTAGATTTGGCTCATGACTACTAATTCCAGAACTAAAACGAGAAGACAGACTGAGATGCTAACAACAAACTCTTGAACAGGGTGCAAAGCAATATCTGATACAAAAGGCTGCCTTCTGACCTCTACAGTGGGTGGGAGTGACCTCAAAAAATCAGAAAACAAAAACAAGAGCAAAACGGTCCAGTAGAGTGAGCATAGACAAGGCTGGGAAATAATGAACAAGTACAGGAAGGATCGAGCACATGGAGGGAAGTTCTGTGGAGCCAGGAGACTTAGGGGAGAGCCTCTTGTTTGAATGGATGTCAAAGTGGAGCTCTGTTCCCAGGGGAGACAGAGACAGCCAGCTCTGTCAAAGACCCAGAGGAGTAAGCATGAAACGCTCAGTAAAGGGAAGACAAACCTTGGTTTAAGTCTTCATCCCACCCCTACCACCTGTGCACACCTGAACCACATGAATCATAATCACGTTTCCATATTTGAAAATGTAAAACCATTTCATCGATCTGATAAGACCGGTGTGAGTCTAGAAGGGACTAATGCATTTAAAGTGCTTAGGAAACTGACTGGGTAATGACACACCAATGTGTATGTCTGGGACTATAGAAACTGGTCAATGCAAATTTAATATCAGGGAAAATAATATAATAGTTATCAAATTACTTCCCATTACTCATAGGAGTAGGAGATATTGTACAACAATTCGAGTTGGATATCTGAACAGATGAATAATATCAATGTCAGATCAATTTAATTTTCCTTATTTGAAGGATATTAGAGAAAGGTAAAATATAAACCATAGCTGAACTGGCTATGCCTTTGTCTGTTTCCATGGCATTCTTTTAAGGCCAGGCTGCAAGAAACGCTTTAGACCATCACGCCCACAAGAATGTTTTATAGAAAGCTATTAAGTTTTCAATGAAATAAGTAAGTTTGATTCTGAATCAAACAGGTTACTTTATGGGAGAACTTCCTAGACACTTCTAATAATGTGATGTGAATATAAAAATTAGTAAAACAAAAGTCTTATTTTGCCATAGAAGTTAAAAAGATGGTATGCATTTTTGTGTATAGTGTATAGCAGGTATTCACATGTATAAATCTTGCATGTACCTGCCATGTTGCATGTGTACTGGTCAGAAGGCAGCCTTTTGTGTCAGAAATAGCTTTGCACCCTGTTTGAGAGTTTGTTATTTGTTGCTGCACAGCCTTGTCCAGCTGGCCCATGAGCCTCTACAGCAGAATTTCTAAACTGTCCTAATGCTGAGAGACTTTAGTACAGTTCCTCATATTGTGATGACCCCCAACCATAAAATTACTTTCTTTGTTACTTCATAACCATAATTTTTCTATAGTTATAAATTGCAATGTAAATATCTCTGTGTTCTAATGATCTTAGAACAGCCCCTGTGAAAGGGCTCTTTGACCTGAGAGTAGTTGTGCGTGGCCCACAGAGTAGGAGCCACTGTTCTACACTCTCTTCCCTTCATCTCTCAGCTCTACGTAGGAGTGCTGGCATTACGGATGCTCACGAACATTTCTGGCATTAAGTCAATTTTGTGTATCCAAACTCTGGTCCTTGAACTTACATATAAAGTGCTTTATTCACTGACCCATCTCTCAAGCCTGTCACAGAGTTTTATTAAGGGTAGAAGTACCCCAGTTGAGAAAGAGATGTACAGACATGGTATTTTGTTGAAGGTATTGCTTTTACAAGGAGATCATTAAATTACATGTAGAAAAACATCATGGGTAAGAGATTGAGTGTTGCTACTTAATACCTTCATTCATGATTTGAACAAGAGGAATCAAGAAAATAATGATTAGGCATTATGTTGGACAGAGCTTCTCTCTACTTGAAAAATAAAAATAAAATTCAAAGAATATATAAGAATGCATTTTTTAAAAAGAATGGAATAAAGATCAATAGAAAGACAAAAAATGATGCCTTGTCTAGCAGACCATGGAGATTTTATTTTCAAGTGTTGGTGCGCCATGCAATTCTTTCCTGTCATGGGCAAAAGGTTTTGAGTTGCTCTAAAATGTGATACCTTCAGAGCTCAGGGACTTTCAACAAGGTCCCAGTTTGAGTTATTCCTAAATGGAGTTCCTAAGTGTGAGTGTCTTTGAAGAGGATCTTAAAACAAAGAGCTCCTGCCTTTCTAGCTCAAACCTCTGAAGGTATACAGAATCTGACATGGTCCTGCCTCCTTGTGATTCTAAATATAGAGATTGCTTGTGATTAGTAGCATCTCTGGGCCACCAAGGTAGATGTCAGAGGTTGTAGTCTCGTCCTTTCCATTTCAATGACTTGAAGGTTTTTATGGAGATATGACAAGCTGAGCGTGTCTCTTACAGTGCATCAACTAAAGTGAGGATGTGTGTGTGTGTCCGTGTACATGTACGTGTGTGTGTGTGTGTGTGTGTGTGTGTGTATGTGCACATGCATGTGCTGACATATTATGCATGTGAGAACAACCAATATGGAAGAGAAACAATGAGAGTGAAATAGGTTTTGGAAAATAAAATGAAATTCAAAGGATATTTTAAAAATAACATTAAAAAATAGAGTAAGCATAATTAGGGAGACAAGAAAGATGCCTCTTCTGTAAGCTTTATAGAAGAGAAGAGCTCAGTACTTGAGTCAAATCAAAGTAATGGACTTCTAAGACAGGCAACCAAGTATGAGACATGTAAACACTTTCACATGAGGATGGGTTATGTGTTGGGAAATTGTTAACCTGGAATAAATAAAATCAGGACAAATAGAGTTCTTATCTTACTTAGAAAGAAAGTAAGGGTCAAGATGAAGAGACTTTCAACACTGAAGATAAGAAAGAAATTACATTAATAAAGTTGTCCAAAAGAGGGCAAGGCTGTCTTATGTAAAAGTATCTTAAAATAAAATTATTTTGTAGACTTTGTGACAGATGTTATGTAAAGCATATAGTGTGAATTAGCTTCTTAATCCTCTCAAAATTCCTGTGAGAGAACTGTTATCCTTTCCTCACACTAAGTATGGGAAACAGGATGTTGGTGAGGATAGATTATTAGCAAATAGAGGGATGTGGATTTGGTCTTGTAACACTGCCAAATTGTAAAAGTGTTTATTGCCATTTTGGGATGTTCTATTCACAACCTGAACTGTTAGAGAATGTGTTGATTTTAAGACGTTTATCATTTTCAAAGTCCTCCATCAAGTTCTTGTATTGATGACTGGAACATTGAATTGATCTCTTAGCCATTGAGTCCATATGTCATTTTTCGGCTTGAACACAGTTGTGAAAGAATTACAGTAGTTCATAGAAAACCAGTGAAAACAAGAGAGGGGATAGTTAAACAATTAGGGAAAGTCAAAGGAGGTTATGGCCACTTGGCAAAGACTAACTTGGTGCCATTTAATATGTAAAGAGTTAAGGTAGTAAAAAAAAAAAACTCATTTCAGGAAGGGAGGTTCTTAGAAATAAAGTCTTTCTAGAGAAAATGTTCTGAAAAATGAATTATTTAAGAGACAGTAAGTAGAATGGGCAGAACAGGGCTGTGTCAGGGTGAAGCCAATGTCTTTGATGGTAGCCTAACTGTTGCCCTTCTAGTGACCTTGGCAAGTCTTGATCTTAGACATGAACCAGAGTGCTAGAAATTATATGTGTGCTTGGCCCTCTTTTATACTTTACCATTGCAGGATAATCAGAACCTGAAGGTAATATGTGGGTCATTGTCACTTTGGGAGAGCTTTAAACTAAGATTGACAACTGTGATGACAGGAGTTCTCAGGTAGCCAGACATCCGAGACTGTAATAGATAACCTCAGGGAATCCTTTCAAAAGTTGGGACATCATGGCTTCCAGTGACCAGAGAAAGCTCCCAGTCCCCACTAATAAAATCACCTGAAAAAAGAATCAACACTTTGGCTGAAAAGAGCTTTAAAGTGTTAATTTTGTAGCAAGAAGTCAGTTTCTCCTTTAACACAGAGAGAAACTGAACATTCCTACAAAGGGATTCTTTTTTAACCTCTGGGAAGGCTCTTTTCTGCTTCATAGAAATTTATCCTAATTTCATGCCCTCACACTTCATAGCTTGTTACCTGGTCCATTACTCCGACATGTAACTTGATAAAGCTCAGGTTCTTGTGATATTGGTTTTTAGCGATGGGCTTCTTCCAGCTGCTGCTTTGAAGTACCAGATAACATTCTTAGCCTAGCATGGAGCCTGTGGCTCGCTGTTCAACTTCTCATTGTCCTGTGGCTGTTCTGGCTTCTTGCTGTGAGGTTCTATGGTAATCTTGCCCTTTTTCTGCCTTTTAAGGAGGCCAAACCTTAAGCTTTTCCAGGTGGCTAATCATTCTGTCCTCAGAATTGTGTAGATTATTCAGGAAATAGTTCTTTTACTCCTTAGGCATGTAAAGTTTGGCCTTTACATATGCAGGGATGTCACTGAGCCATGCACATGAATCTTAGTGGGTCTTGTGAACAAAGATATCGCCGGTGCTCATTCACAGACAGACAGGAACCTGTTTTCTTCATGTGGCGCCCTGAAGCTTACAGTCATGTCTTTCATCCAGAGGCATCCGCTGCTCAGAGAATCCAGAGCAGGCACAGCTGGGAAAAGTCAGCTCTCTCACCAGGCCACGTTATGGGCCACCTAGAACTGAAGGGGCCAACCTTCTCTGGACAAAGTGTCTTTTGGTAGAAATGGAACTGTCAATACTCAGAGGTTTCTGGAACTTGATTATGGAGAGTTGGTATTGAGACTTTTCAAGACCTGTGCTACGGTAATAGGATATTAACTTGGGAGAGGAAAAAAAAAGACACCTCCTGTCTCACCTACTTAGAACAAAATTGCTTCTGTAATTATTAGGAACTATTTTGCAACACATTTAATGGGAAGGTTAGAGGACTGAATCTAACAGACGATTAGAGTGCTAACACATGCTTACAAATGGTAAAATCAGGAATAAATCTTATTCTGCAATTTGAAAAGGAAGGAAGCAAAGTCACAATTTCAAGTGACACCCAGAAAGAATCAACTCAGCCCAGAACATGTTGCAATGGAGCAGTGTTACTCACAGGTGTTTGCAGTGCCTTTGGGGATGGGGAGGTAGGAGCCTGGACTCCAAGGTCGGCCCTGGTAATTCTTCTTGCACTTCCCACAGTCTGGACCTGTAGTGTTGTGCTCACATTCACACATCAGTTTGCTGTTGTCATACAAACACGAAGTGGCATGCAGGTTGCACTTGCACCTAGGCAGAGGGGAGATAAAGAGTTCACTGTCAGTCAAGTGGGTCTTGGCAGTCTAGCTTCAGAAGGGCCACGTGGAGCTCACAAACCACGCTCTACAGAAACAAATGGTGAAACACATGGACATCTGCAGGCTTAGACATAAGGAGCTTTGTAACAAAGGCCTTTCGGAGAAGGGACCTTCAAGTGTACCCATCTGCAGGTGCCATTCTGAGGTAGCCTAATTCTAGTCCAGTCTACATGGCCCGGAAGCTCTTCTTGGACAGCTGTGCTCCTAAAGACTTTCCCCCAAAGCTATCTAACATATTGTCTCCAGTGGATGGTTCATCTGTGTCATCAAAAGTTTGACAAGTTCATGAGTTTCTTTGGCTTTAAAGAAAGATGTTGTCTTTTTCATATCATGAAGACAAATCTCGTTTGTTGAAAAAACATGACAACCATTGAAACAACTTGCCACTCGGTATTTTTCTAAGGACTTGACAGCTTATAAGCAGGGCTTCTCATTCTGGGACTAAATAATCGCAGGAACCTTTTTATCATGTCTTCCCTCTCTCCCCAGAGGAGATAAGACAGCAATCTTTACATTTCCCATTCACAACCTATATGACAATCACAAGATCTCTCAGAAACTGGCCAACTGATGCTAGCAATCCTAGAAAATACAAAATAAAGAAACAAACATGTCTGTGACAGTGATTTGAGGCCACTAACTGACTTATAAAGAGCAGTGACATATTAGAAGCAACAATGGAACACATGATTTCCTAATCCACTCCCACATTCAAAGTCTTTGACTGAAACTGTGAAGACCAACTTGCTATTTGTAGAAGCAGCAGGTAGAAAATTGTCTCACATCCTTTTCAGGCCTTATCCTCTGGGGGTGGAGGGGAGGATACTACCTTGACAGAATGACCATGAATAGGAATGTTCCCACACAGAGCAGAATGACCATGAATAGAGATATGTGCCCACACTAGGGATAAAATACCAACATACGTCAGACTCAGAAACTGAAATGTCACCTGCGTGTAGGTGTGTTAAAATGAGAAGCTCTGTGAACTAGGTAAGAATAGCCAGGCACAAGTTTCATAAAGACAAATACTGTGGTGTGGTGTGTATTTTCTTTGGAGGAAGATGTCATAAATCTGAAAAAATAGCAGAATGCTTTTCCATAGGTGGAAAATGGAATTGTTTAACTACTGATGTTATTTCTACTCTATCTAAATAGCAATGTCTATTCTCTTTTGATGCAAATGGGCTCCTATTCACTACAAGGAAGAAAATGAATGACTATGACCTCGAGATCCTTGGCTTTCTTCTAAGGTGTAGCTCTGGCAGCAATGGCTATTCAGTCAAATCTCTCAGGGAAGACCAAGCCTCAGTGTCCTAATGGCTCTTCCATAATGAATAATACTTCTAGCTACATCTCCCTCTGTGTAATTATTTATAATAAGGCAAAAGAACGGTTACATTAAAATAATAGAAATCCAATTTGAGTATATATAAATATATAAATAATATTTTTGAAGATTCACATTTCTACCATCTGCCTAAAAGGAAAGAAGGAAGTAATTAATTTAAACAGTGTTTAATTGTGAACCAGACCCTAGAAAATCTCTGATATGCAGGCAGTCATATGTGTGAGTGCATTTTATTAAAAGACCTTGTTCTTTCCTGACATTAGCACCTTTATTTATGGATGTGTTTGTACATATGGAAGATGCTTGAAACCCAAGCGTGAGAAGTACCAGCTTCCATTGATTTAACATCCTATCTGCTCCTCCAAATTTCAAATGAGAAAATGAACAATGTGACCCCAAAGAATACACTCTTTGAATGTTTGGAGACTGAGAATGCAGTCAGTATGAACTGGATTATATATCTTACACCTTTTAGTGTGTGCATACTCATAACTGATCCAGGCAATTCCATTCTAAAGATATTATATTATCTGGGAAAGTTATTCTTTGAATAACATAAGGAGGTGAAAGAAGGATAGATACATTTTTGCTACTATTTTTTCTCAGATTTTTTTTGCAGTAAACGATTCATTCTTCATTATCTAAAAAGCTTGTTATTGAGGGCTCTTAATAACCCTTAATCAAAACTAATACACATCTCTACCATTACTTTTCTGATTAATGAAGTTACTTCCATGCATTGGTTTCTTTAATTGTTACTCAAGGTTTTTTGTATTTTTAAAAATATTAACTCAGTGTATGATCCCTTTTATCCTCTGGAAAGAGCACTATCCACTGTATACCAGACCTTCTCCAACTACTTTCTTGTCTTAGTTAGGCCTTTCAGTTGTTGTGATAAAACACCATGACCATGATAAAACAACTTTCATAAAACACCATGATAAAACACTATGATAAAACAACTTTGGAGGAAAGGGTTTATTTCATTTTACAGCATATGGTCCATCCTATGCTTAAGATGCATCATATGCTTAAGATCTAGGGATCTTAAGGCAAAAACCTAAGCAGGGAAGAAACCAGTGGCCAGAACTGAAGCAGAAGTCATGGAAGATCACTACTTACTAGTAGTATTCTCTTCTTCAGTTTGCTATTTTATAACCTGTTGGGTTACCTACTCAGGAGCTGCACCACTGACGGTGAGCTAGGCCCTCCCACAACAATTGTTACTCAAGAAAATGCTCCCCAACACTGGCCTACAAGCCAATTCTGTGGAGGCATTTTTCAATTGGGATTCCTTCTTTCCAGACAACTCTAGCTTGTGTTAAGTTGATGATGGCAATATAAAACATCAACAACAACAACAACAACAAATCCTAAGCAGGACACTGCTTCACTCCTCCTTTTGACTTTCATGTACTTGATCTTTATTAATCCTCCTCTTTCTCATTCCTTCCAAAAAGCAAGCATCTCCTGTTAGAATTGTCCATATCTTCTCCATGGAAACCCCAATGGATATTCTCACTTGCCTTGGCTTCCTCGGATGTGTTGACTGTGAAATATTCCTTTCACTTGCTGGTGATCCCTACTGGATGCCTGAGTTCAATTACAGAACCCTGTCTACTGTCTAGCTAGTCCTTGACTTCTATCTTAGCATGATCAGCCATGAACACTCCTTTTCCTTCTTTTTCTTCTGTTGTCCTAAATTTTCTTCCATTATAGACATTTTATAACCAATTTATCTTTCTCATCAACACTCAAATGTGAAAATTTCCCCGAATATATAAATAACATTTAAGGAGACTTGTATTCTCTATGTCCTACAGGGGTCCACAGAAGTCTCTCCTGTTATCAGCAGGCAACTGTGCAATCAATGTGTCCGCAATCCCTGCATCAATATCCTCATCACAGGTCCCTCCCACTGCTCTCAGATATATTTATCAAAAATGTCTTGTGGACATAGGTTTGAAAGGACCCAAACCAAATTTTTAGGCTTTCTTTCCCTACTTACATCCATTTCTGGGTTTTCTGTCTCAGGATTTATTATCTTGGTCAACTGGACCTCCTTTATCTCAGTTTACCAAGAACGGTATGTCTCTGTCACTTTCCTGTTTCACCTAAGTGCTCATCACTTCATACCACGCCCAGTCCTCAGATGCCTGCTCCTTCAGTATGTTAGTTTTAACAGAGAGTATGTCCTTGGTAGTGATTGTCAGTGTGACTTTGTTTTTTACAACAACTTCTAAACATAAGTGAATGCTGTAGGGAAACTTCTCTCTGCATCATACCAATTCTTAGTTTCAATCACTCTTTTACTTAAATACCATTGGCTCATTCCTGACTTAGAACTATTATAAGATTGTGTATTATTATTAGGATAGGGTCGAAGCCCTGGGATATGCCTTCAAATCCCCCTGCAGTTTACCACTTTTGTCTTTTCTAGCTTCACTGCTCTATCCTTGGTTCTTTGACTGCTACAGTTCAGATACTATTAAAAAATTATTTATTGTTAGTTCAGCACTTTCTTCTCCATCCCATTCTCCTTCACCTCAGTAATTCTTCCTTTAGATGCAAATTTTGAAACCTCAGTGCCTGGTTTCTAGCTGATATTCAAACACCATTTGTTAGTCAACTAAATGCATTTCCCACCATGTATAATACTGATCTTCTGTGGATCTACATGAAGCTCATGATGTCTCTGCATTAGATTCAGGCTGTATTTCAGTTGTTTTTCTGATGTTGCACTTACTGAGAGGCAACAGTCATGTCTGCCTATTTATTGCAACAAACTCAGCATGCAGCAAGGTGTTTGACACATTATAGGTGTCCAGATGACATTAGATGATTGAACAAGTGACTAGAAAATAAGGAGACCCTGTGAAGCTAGAAACCTCATGTCTGTGTCATACTGTGCCTAGTATAACAACAGACTGATAGTAGAGTTAGTAAGCATTGGAGCACATCAAACAGCCTATGATATATGCTAAAAAATGTCACATGCCTTGTTATTAGTTTTCACAAAAATTATATTTGACAAAGAGAATTCTATCAAACTGGTGAGATCTTATAAACCCAATTTAATTTTAATTTAAACTCTCAAGGGTTTGCCAGATACCTGAAATTGAACCTAAGAGCTATCTCATAATGATCCTGAAAGATCTAAGAAAAGGACACAGCCCAAGGCAGAAGAACAACAGGGTGTGGTATAGCATAGCCATAGGGGAGCCTGTGCCTTTTATCTTCAGGTCCTCATGCTAGGAAGGCAATTCTGGTTTAGCTGGTGCTTGGTGGAGCCTTGCTTTGGCACTGGATGATGCTTAACATGTCCTGAGAAGTGAATCTGATGGTACTGGGTGGATTTGCAGCTGTCCCTCCTGGTCCTTGTGACAGTGATGTGTGTCAAGTGTGGAAAGTAGATGCAATGGTACTGTGGCTCTGGCCTGTATTCGCAAACAACTCCCTTTCCCTTTCCACTGCTCACTTTGTGCTTATTACTCCTATTCCAATCAGAAGTTAAACTCCTTTATTTAGAGCCCTTGCCAACCAGAGTGACTTTTCCTCTGAAGGTAAAAAAGAAAAAAAAAGAAAAAAGAAAATGGATTTCAGTGTTGGGAGATTGCTCTCAATTCTTGATGTCATGACCTCTGGCATTGTGATGGGTGGAGGGCAGATTTCTGATCTATCCCACTTGTCTCTGACAGATTCATTATTCATTCCCATGGTCATTCAGCTCCCACATCTACTGTCACCACAGAAGAGGAAGTGTACAGGCAGAGAGATCTAAGTCTCTGCTGATAGTCAAATATCTGGTGCTCTGAAGAGCTGAGCCTACTTACTCACATTGTTTACATACAGAGAACTCATATAAAGATACTGCAGATAGAACTAATTGACTTGCATGTACCTTGAAGATCTATTTGTGTACAAGCGACAAATATCAGACGCTGTTAAATAAGAGCTTTTCTTTCAGCCTTTTCAACAAAAATAAACTCTATTCTGCACTCCAAACTTAATGGACACCAGCGTGTTCTTGCTTTCAACCAGGTCTGTACTTCCTGTATTTTAGTGACCAGCTGTCATGAGTCAATTTAATCTTGCTTATAAAATCGCTCCAATATTTAGTTCTATGCCACCTGCCAGTAGGTATGAAAAACCCATGCAGTCTGCCCGGTTTTTCTTTATAACTTAATATATCTATTCTGGGCCAGAATTTCCTGCCAGCCAGAGGTCTGTGTGGTCTATTAGAAATGTTTCCAATAAGGACACAGAACAAGGGGAAACTTTCTATCTAAAAAGTAAAACAGAAAGCAGGGTCAGGTTCTGTCTTGCAGGTTCTGGGTTTATCTACTCTTTCTCCTAGAAGGATTTGTTGTGAAGTAAAAGAAGTTAAATCTTCACAGGTATTTCAGACACAGAATAGAACCCTAGCAATGAAGCCATACGGTCATATGATTTTGTAAAATTTCCACATATAAGACTTTGTATGTAAGTGATCCTTTACTTAATGAACTGAGTCTCAACTCACCTCTCCGGTAGCTATACGAGATATGTTTTAGCTGTTAACAGAACTGACTTGAATCTGCCTTTCATTACAGTTCCCACTCTGGATTACCCTTGATTATATAAATGGTTTTAGAAAATGTGTCAGCATTGATATTGGAGCATTGTAAATATCTTTTAAAGTAGAAGGACAATCAAATACAATGAGTCTGTCATGCTTTTCTGCCTCTGCAGCTCCTTATCTTGTCTCCCATTGACATGGGAATTCCTGGCTCTTACCTCAGTAGGTTATTTGAAATGGAGTTTGTAATAAAGGAACATCCATATTCCATGTTCTGGTGTTGGCGTTAAAAAAAATGTGAATCCAAATGCTGATGTTTGCACTTGCTATTAACCCACAGATAAATTGATGGTGAATCTTGATTATTAACTTGATGAAATAAAAATCATCATGAAAAATAAGCCTTTGATCTTGTTTGGTGATAGAGATTCTAGACCAGAAGATCTACCCTAAGTGTGGGTGGCAGCATTCCATGGGCTGAGGTCCTGGTCTGACTGCAAAGGAAGAGGGAGCTGAGTAGTGTTCTGTACTCTGATTCCTGACTGTGGTTGTACTGTAACCTAACAGTTGTAATCACCTCACACTCTGTGCCGTGTCCTGTCCACCAAGATGGAATGTCCTTTCAAATTGTGACCCAGAATAAGTCTTCTTTAATTATGTTTCTCTTGTTTGGTATTTTGTCAGAACAAGAAAACTATTTGCAGATGACCGACTTTATCAAAGAAACAATGATGTGAAGCTAATGTGTACAGAATACTCCCAAGCAGACGGCACTGTACAAAGTTTTTTGTTTGTTTGGGGTTTTTTTGGTAGATATCACACAGATTTCTACAAAATTTATAATGATGTGAATAGTTTGACATTAATAGCTGTAGGTGATGGAACTGAATACTAAGGGGTTATAACAACAACAGCCCAAAATGTAGTAGTTATGCAGAAGATGGGCAGTCTGACTCCAGAGCCCTGCTCTTAATGTTTGGAGGGCTTCTCTCTTTAATGTATGGTTTAGCCTCAGTTGTTTCATTGTGATTTACCAATCACAGACAACAAATGGATGTGTTTTGAGGAACTCTTGTGGAGACGGAACAAAATAATATACACCAGCTGTGACCATTTAGCACAAAAGCCCTGGTAAGTGTCTTTTAAATAGTAATATTTCTATAATTACTATGTCTACTATCAATTGAGTTACCAATTCTTCCTGTAATTATTCTGATAGTATGTATGAAGCAACCTGGAAATGCCTACGTATATTCAAAAGAGGAGACATGCATAGAACATAGTCTATAAAATGGTAATAGTCTGCCTACTTAATCCTGATGGAATCAGGACTTAGGCTGATGAGTCCATATTGTCTCTAAAATACAGATGATGAATTCACTTTTAGCCATGAGAGAGACAACCTCTACTGTGAAAAGAATGTGGAAGGATAGAAGCTGCTATGGTAAGTATCTTCCACAGGTCCTTTTGATAAAGGCTTGCTCTTCAGGTTTCTGCTACTGGAAAGTAGAAGAATCAGGAGATGTGGGTGGAACTCTGGCTCTCAGATCAGCTCAACTACAGTCAGGAAAACATAGGTCAAACCTGGAGCACCTGTCTGTCAACTGAAAGGAGCAAGAGAGAAACATCCGCCTTGTTTCAAGCATATGTTTACCATAAACACATACTAACCTATCTTTGTATATGTATGTGACAAGTAATTAATAAACATAAAATATTATTACTACCATTATCATTATGATTAATCACTTTTCTGGACTGATCATAATCCCACAAGGAAAAAAAGATTGTCCCAATCTTTTCCGGGTCTATCTATCCATTTCTTCCTTTAATAACAGACTTGAGGGCAGCTTATCACTGAATGTACTTTTGGAAAAATATACAATATGTAAAGTACAACTTGAAGTAGAAAGTTGCTAATAATAAACTTTTTAACATAAACTTCCTCACGCCTGTGAGTGGAGGAGCAAAAGAGACTAGAACAGGGGTTTGCATTTGGACATCTGTATAGTAGAAGACGCCAGGAGTGAAGGGATTGCCTCTGCAAGACAAAATGGCTACATCCAGTGTGAAAGGTTCTTCTGCCACAACCATTTTGAGTGTCAACCAGGGTCCTGACTCATAGGGACTCTCTTCTTTTGAGCTCTGTTCTTTAGAAAATAAGATCTCACAGACTTGCTTTAGAAGCACAAGTAATGGCAGCTGTAGTTTTCTTTGGGGATTTAATACAAAGAAGAAGATCATGATCCATTCCTCACTGACATCATGACCTTTTAACCATTTAAAAATATATAAGGTTATTTTCTTGCCTGCAGAGTGGCAGAACAAGGACCAGCCCTTTTTGAACTTATTAAGTAAAATTATATAGATACCTTGCATCTTAAAAACCTTTTAAAACTTCCATTTAACCCTTACTTGAGACCCTAAACTTGCTTACAATGAATTGTCTGATTACATGCTTCACTAAGCTGCTGGTTATTTTAAGGGATATCAAAAAATAGCCCTTTTCTTTTTCTATTTCTAAACTAGCTAGCAAGGGTAAAGTGCCATGACTGTAAAATTAAAAATAGGAGCTTATATATTTCAGATAATGCACTGTCTGAGATTGGTACAGAGAAATGATGGTACTGTGTGACCTGTTACTAAACTTATGAGCATCCAGCTAATGGTTCATCCAAAGAAAGAAGACAATACAAGATGCATCCTGCGGTTCAGGTTGCCATTCTGTTCTGAAGACTGGCAAGTAAAGAGCGTATTAAACTAAAACTAAGACGACCGCAGGCTAGGTTGTAATTAAGAGATGACCCCTGGTGCTTGCCTTATTCACAGAGATAGTATACCAACACTGGCATGTCCAGTCCCAGAGATATGAATTCCTACAGATTCCTAGCATCCAAGCAGCTAGACTTTGCAAGAGATGAGATGCTATGGTCCTAGGTGCTTGGAGTCTGGAGAAACAGGAGTATGAACTTATATTTTTGTTCTGCCATGAACCTACTGACTTCCCCATGATATCCCTTACAAGTTGTAATACAGGTTTACAGTGAAGACCACAATCAATAGTCGTAGCAGTTAGAAGGACTTTTGATGCATTCAGGAAGTTCATACTCATCCCTTCTGTGGCTCATGCTAATGAACTCCTACTTTTTATTTTTAATTTTCATAGAATCACACAGGGAACACTTTCTTTCACCTAGGTTTAGGCAGCTCTTCGGGGTGTATGCTTGTTTTCCTAAAACAAGGCTTATCTAGCAGATGTAGGAGAGTTGGATTACATGGAACAGGCTAGATAAATAACTCTATGGAAAGAAGCTTGAATAGCCAGCCCTGTGTGCAGGAATAGAACCACTTCATCAGCCTTATTCTGTACTTTAGTTTTCACTAAAAATTTGGAGAGGAAATTGAATTAGATTCCCATGGGTGGTATGGAAAATTGGGGGAAATAGGTTTCTTCTAATTCTCCTTTCTTGAGAAATAAGATAATATCCAGGAAAAAAGTGGGCACAGACTGTTTTTATTCCCTATATTTGGCGGCCTAGTTTTATTAACCTCTAGAAAAGACAATGTTTTAAAGGCAAAAACAAATAACCAAACAAAAGATAAGAACAAAAACAAAAGACATACACAAAAGAGGAACAAATGGTGCGAATGAGAACCTGATCCTACTTCGTGACTGCCCAATGATTGCTATAGGACCCTCATCCTGCTTCATGACTAATGATGCAACTTGTGTCAATCGTAGAATCAAAGATTATAAAACAAAGAAACAAAAGCCCTTGTGACAGTATTCCAAACAACAATAAGCTATGACATAGTTCAAAAGAAATAGCATCACCAAGAAAACACAAGTAGCCCATGGCCACTGGGTTTATCAATTTCACTGTGATAGTCTATGACTTCCTGTCAGTTAAACATCAGAAGCAGGATAAAAACTAGAGCCATGGGAATGTCTTAATGTAAAGAAATATTTTAATTAATTTAACATGGGTCAAAGTAAGACTTTACATACAAGTGAAATATGACCAAGAAACCTGAGTTCAACTCTAAACACTGGCTAATTCTGTTCAGCTAAGACTACTTGAGTGCTGCCCACCAGCTTATGTAAGAATATTGGTATTGAAAGGGGGTGTATTATTTAGGAAGAGACCATCAACAACATATCCTCAGGTAGAATAGAGGGATATAGGCTCTCTCTCTCTCTCTCTCTCTGTCTCTCTGTCTCTCTGTCTCTCTCCCTCCGTCCCTCCTTCCCTCCCTCCTTTTTTCCCTCCCTCCCTCTCTCCCTTCCCCCCCCCCTCTCCTTTTGTTTCAGACAAGAGATAAAAAGTCTGTCCATACACATACTCATCCATAATGTGCTACCCTCATCTTAGGCCCAATACAACAGAGAAAATTGATCTAGGAGAGCAAAGTCCAAAAGTATAAATGAAAATAAAACTAGGTAGTAGTGG
Organism: Apodemus sylvaticus; assembly: GCF_947179515.1. Lineage (NCBI taxonomy): Eukaryota > Metazoa > Chordata > Mammalia > Rodentia > Muridae > Apodemus > Apodemus sylvaticus. Next base: position 53,613,146 of record NC_067475.1, on the reverse strand, counting down.
CACACGCCACTAATCAGAACTCAAGAAACAGAGCCAGGATGACCTCTGAGTTTGAGGTCAATCTGGTCTTCAGAGGGAATTCCAGGACAGCCAGGCTACACAGAGTAGCCCTGTCTTAAAAAAAACAAAACAAAACAAAACCACACACACACACACACACACACACACACACACACACACACACACCAAAACAAAACCAATGAACCGACCAACAAGTTTCTCTTTATATGTTAACTTTAGCAGGCGTTTTGTGATCATGGAAAGTTGGTTAAAATAGTAGGCTAGGCAAACTTTTGGGAATAATTTCTCTGAGGTGCGAAGGATGTGTTCCAACCTTGACAAATGTGCTGCACTGAGTGCTTCACTGACTTCACTATGTGGCAACATCTTAGCCATAATGCACATAAAACTAAACGTAGGTCTTCAGTTCCTGTTTTGTAGCAAAATTTTTGTCTAAATCCTCTCGATATGATGGTAAATTTAGGTAGAAAATTCCAGCTTCCAGCTCCAGAGATCATCAGAAAAGCCAGGTTTACTCAACCAATGTGTTTCATTTCCCTATGCAGAATATTGGTTCAAGCATGAAAATGCCTCCCAATTGCTGTTGAAGTTGACCTTGCTGACGCCATTAGACAGTGTCTCTTTGCTTCCATTATTATTATATTCCTAGAAGGTAAACTTGGAAATTCTCAGGGTAGTTAAGAAATTGTAGCAAAATGTAAAGTTAGAGGAGAGAGCAAACAAGAGGCAGGGCCGCAAGCTGTACACTTCCTGCCACCTGGGGTCCGGCCTGCCTGAACCCAGGTCTAGCCTGGGTTTCTGCTTGTGTGAATCAGAATGCTACCTCTCTGTTTGGTTTACACTCTCTTGAATTGCATTTCTACCTAGCAAATGATTCTAACAAACACGGGTAAGCATAAATGTTGTCATTTGTCTGTGTTCTTACCAGCTCTGAATCTGAAGGCAGGTTCAGCTAGGCTGGCCACACTATTTCAAGTCACTGATGACAGGGATAGGAAAGATGTGCAAAAACTGACTCAATCATTCTGTGAAGGATTTGGGATTATTGAATGAAGAAACGTAACCAGTCAGAGGCAGCCATTAGATAAGCTAGACAATTTCAAAGCCTTCCTCTGCCTGCTGTTTTGATGTTCGGGGACACTTAGATCACCTTTCTTTTGTCTTCTCCTCTTTTTCTCTTAACTTCCTTATGCCTTTGCTTTGTAAAATGAAATGGTCTTAATTGGCATGAACATGAAATCATAGAGACTGTGGCAACGTACGCAGGGCCTTCACAGGTGGAAGCCAGCTGAGGTCCCAGTGCTAAGAAGGGACACAAACATAATTCCCCATCCCCAACCCCCTAGCTATCTCCAATTGACAACTACTTGCAAAGGAAAAATTATTTTTTTTCCAATGGTGTCTCACTGAGTACATAAACTACTCTTAAGGACAGGCCCTATGCCCAGCAGTAGACAGCCAAAACAAAATAAACTCAAAAGTATTTCTGGAAGGTTTTGTCTCATAATGCTTTGTGTTCCCCCTCTCCCTTTTTAATCTTACAGGTCTTCTGCTTATATATTATGGTTTCAAATTTCGTGTTTTTAATGGGACTTCTGTATGTGTGAATGTGTGTCTCTGTATCTATATTGTACTTTTCTTTGCCTCTTTTTTCTGTTTGTTTTCTCCTGTTCTTGTTCATTTCAATTTTATATTATTTTATCTTATTCTAATACTTTTAGATGCTTGTTTTGTTTTCTAGTAAGAAAGAGGAGAAACAGATGTGGAAATGGATGGCAGAGAGGGTTGGGAGGATCTTTGAAAAATTGGGGGAGGGGAATCTATCATCAGAATATATTGTATGAAAATAAAAAAATTAAAAAAAAAAAAGAAATGATGTGTTTTGGAGTTGGGGAGCCCTGCATTCGATATAGTTCGCCTTTGATGACTCTTAAAACATTTATCCTTAGGTCACTTGCTATGCTTCTCAGAATCTAGTCCCTCATCTGCAAGACAGAGACAAAGATGAGCTGTTTGCATGGCTTCTGGGTGAGGTAAGGTGTCACGTTGTCACCAACAAATAGCTTATAAACAGGTACTCAATAAATTGTAGTATCCACCAGATATCACCAGGACTTACTATAAACATCCATTAGGCATTTATAATAGATGAGACCATGGGTCTATGAAGCTCAGAAGGAGGGACTTATTGTTTCAACCCAATTACTCCTCAGTTTCCCACTTTTGTTTTACATATAACAGATGAACGAAGGGGAAAAAAAACCTTTGCATATTGTACTGGCTGGTTTTGTGTGTCAACTTGACACAGGCTGGAGTTATCACAGAGAAAGGAGTTTCAGTTGGGGAAGTGCCTCCATGAGATACAGCTGTGGGGCATTTTCTCAATTAGTGATCAAGGGGGGAGGGCCCCTTGTGGGTGGTACCATCTTTGGGCTGGTGTTCTTGGGTTCTATAAGAGAGCAGGCTGAGCAAGCCAGGAGAAGCAAGTCAGTAAGGAACATCCCTCCATGGCCTCTGCATCAGCTCCTGCTTCCTGACCTGCTTGAGTTCCAGTCCTGACTTTCTTTTGTGATTAACAGCAATGCAGAAGTGTAAGCTGAATAAACCCTTTCCTCCCCAACTTGTTTCTTGGTCATGATGTTTGTGCAGGAATAGAAACCCTAAGACACATATCAAACTCCGTATCTTAGAGTACAGGCGTAAGAACTCTGTTGTGCAGGCTTAAACTTTCAACCTCCTGAACAGGGTTTTCAGTGATGCCTGGGGTGAAGTACTCTTCAGTGTTTATTGGAAGGATTATCTAAATCCACTCCTGTACGATGGAAATATGAAAATATCAGTTTATAGAAATAATTACAAGAAACTATCCAGCTCAGCTATTCTAGTCTACTTCGAATGTCCATTTTTAAGAACAGTTTCGTGATGAAACTCGATTTCATAATTATGGCAGCTTTATCTAAGACAAACAAGCAGGAACCATTGCTCCATTTCATAGGTAAGCAAACAGAAAAACAAAAAAATAGAATAGCCCCACACCCCAAATCTCAGCCCTCAAGAGTCTGCATGCTGTGGACTACGAAGCCAGACTCCATTTCCTTTGAGTTCTGCTCCTCAGCTCAGTACCACTCCCTTCCCTTCAGTTCCATGAACTACACTGAAGTACCACAACATTTTTTTTCTTTCCTCCAAGAACATAAAAACTGAGTTTATTTTGGTCCTGATTTTAGACATGCCAAACATGTCTAGTCTGTATTT